>NC_051161.1:71099922-71121996 GCF_013339745.2 Dermacentor silvarum
CTAATTAGTTCCTTATGTAAGACACGATCGAAAGGTTTCGACAAGTATAGAATACAGCGTCGACTTTCTTTTCATGGTTTAAGAAATATGATGAATCTGTACTCGCTTCTACCAGCTTGTAAAAAAAATACCTTCGTGTCTTCCAGATAGATGTAGATTGATATTGAAATGATGTGTTCCAGCATATTATAGCAAACGCACGGGGTTTAGTGAATGAAACCTGGCCGATAGCTTCCAACATCTTTCTTTTCACCAAGCGTGTGGACCAGAATAAACTTTTGCTGTTAGCCAGGCATCTGGGGCCTGTTTCTGTGTTTATGAGGCATTGAAAATGATCCTCAAATAGCTACCCATTCCGCATACTTGCGTAAGAAGAAGCTTGGTCTGCCGTGTGGACGGATGTTTTCTATCATTAATATTTACCAAAAGAGCAAAAATGCCTTCATATGAAACCTGCATATCAGGGACTGTTGAAAGGTACGGATACTGTAGTGCGAATTGCGAGCCATCACCTGTAGAAGCACCAGCAAAAATAAATTGAAAAACTTTATTAAACAGGTTGCCATGCTCGACCACTCCAACACAAGTTAAGCAGGATTACTCGAAGAGGCGAACATTTCTAGCCCGAGAAATCGAAACGCATATTCAACTAATTAACAAAAGATCACTAATTGGTAATTAATTACCTTACGGCACATATTGCAATTTACAAATTCTAGCCGATGATTTTGCAAGATATAGCCGCTAAAAGTTGGCATGAGCGCATTTAAACTATTTTTAGTGCTTTTAACTATTGTTCTTTAAGCCTAGGTAATACAGATCATTAAGTTAGCAGGAAGGAATGAATTTCGTTGTCTCCATTACGAACTTTGGCCAATCCCCCTAGTGGGTACGTGTAACATGCTCAAGGCAACAACAACAAAAAACACACCGCCATCTTGTGAATAAAAGTTTCTATGCGATGAATATAATGTATTATTCGCCAACTACAGCATTGCTCTTTCTGGCCTCCGAAATATATGGACAGATGCCACGACTCTCAGAGTCTTTGTGGAGCCCTGCCCAGAACTGTTGTCGTGCGATAGCTCCGTGGTTACGCTCGACATGTGATAACATTCCCGTAGATTCCAGGATATGGCGGTATAATATGTAGTGAAAAGGCAGATGAGGCAGCCCACAAAGGACATGATCACATAAAATTTATAAAGCTGGTTTTCACTATAAGTGAGGCTTCAGCTTTGGCGAAGCGACATGTACGCAATCAACGGCATGGTCTTCACCTTCAGGCAATTACAAGTTTTTGTCCAACATCGGCCCAGAACACCAATCAAAGCTACCACAATGTCTACCACGGCATCAGGAGACCCTGGATATCACTGGCATCGACTGAACGTTGCGTACACGAAGAATATACTTTATTGCAATGGCCACACGACAGATCCATGCTGTGACAACTGTGGCGCGGTGTAATCTGTAGAGCGCATATTGCTTGAGTGCCCAGCTTACAGAGACGAGCGACATCGCTAGTCTCTGTACATGGAAAAGCTCGACAAAGGCCCCTTGACATTGACACGGATGCTGGGTCGCTGGCCTTGCCCGTCAAAACAGCGCAAAGCCCTGGACTTCTTGTTTTTTTATATTGAGTCAGTTGGTTTGCTGTCTAAACTATGACTCACGCACGTCGTCTCATGAAGACTGTGATTTTATTTTATTTTGCATTTGCCATCTGCCTTCGTCGCATCGCACACTTACCCTGCTGCTGATAACATCACACGACCTGCATTTTTTTCCTTTTTTTTGCCCACCTTCTTCTAGGGACTTTCTTCTCCTTCATCCCTTTCCCTGCAGAGTAGCATGTAGGCGAACATACGCTGGCTAAACACTCTGGATTTTCTTTAAAGAGCTTTCTCATTCTCTCTTGACTTCCACATGGCCATTGCTTCACTGGCATTGGTTCGAATCCCCGTGGAGGCGATTTTCGAGAAGTATTATTTATCTTTATGCTGGGGCAATTTCGAAGCTGGGCATGACGAGGAAACAAAAAGATCACCGTCGTGCGTCGTCGATGATGACGACGGTCGTCGTCAGCGCAACCGAATGGGTGGACGGTCGGACAAGGCAAACCCCAGTGCCACGCACTTGATCGCTGTCGCAGCAAAAAAAAAAAAAAAAAAAAAGCTAGCCTACTTACATGTTTCGGTACAGCAAGTCCTGTCGCAGCCTATTGCTAAACACCCGTTGCGTCGGTGCGCAGCTGGTGCAGCAACATGGCTTCGCCCAAGCCACCGGATTCGATCCCAATTGGACCTCGTTAATTGCGTTTCGTCGAGAATGGACAAAATGTTTGTTAGGTTTTGTCCTTCTTATGAAGTTAGGGCGTCTGTTTTAACGCTGCCAGAACTACCAAAAAGATTCGCGCGAGAGCAATTTCATTTCTACGGCGCCACAGCACTTAGCGTTGCCCTGGATTGGCGATACTAAACATTCTATACTTCAAAGCCTTCTCGAGAAAATGCATGCAGCGACTCCGTGGCAGTTTCGCGAGCGCCCATGTAAACGACCGAATTGCTAGACTGGAACTGTCAGCTTTCTATGTAAGCCCTGACAGCGTAAAATAATAGATCAATAGCAAATAGAGAAAGCGAGACTTGCCTCCATTGCCAGTACTCTGGGTCGCCTTTCGACAGCGTCTTGTGGTAGGAGTACGGGTTCGACTCTCTCGAGTTCATAGCCCACACGTCGAAACCGGCGTCGGCGAAAAGGAAACCTGCGAAAGCGGAGGCCGTAGTTCTGTAACAAGGCTGTAGTGCGAGCGCCTGCCGTTGCTTTTACATCAATTCTTACACGTGTGTCTGTAATGAGAGAGCATACACAAGCTTCTCGCAAACAGAAATTTATTAAAACTTTGAGGTCACATTTCTTTCTGTAGCGTGAGGAGCACAAGAAATGTTAATATAGATGCGGAACTGCAGCCAAACAGCGATAATATGGGGAAAAAGATTTGACACGTATGCTCATGATTAGAGAAATATTACCAAACCCTCCCCTACCAGAAGATGGGGGTAAGCGTGTGTCGTGCGGGTCTTCTGTGTTCCTCGGAACGAATTGCACTGACGAGTACCTCGTTGCGCTCGAACCCCAACCGGTCACACGCACTACAACTGGCTCCGAAGTTCCGGTTGAGAAACTCGCGTTGAAACCTGGCCCTCGCACCGGGGAAGTTGGCACTAGCGCTGCCGAGGCGTGCATCACCGCTGTCGGGTTCCCGGAGGGCAAGACGACGCTGACGTTTGGCCTCAACATCATGCTCCCACAACTCGGGGTTCGCGGCACTTCGCTGACGTTTCGCCTGTGCTTCGGAAGCCCTCACGCTCGAATCAGCACATCGACGACGAGACCTTTCCCAAGTAAGTTCGCGGCGCCGTCGCTCAAACGCAGCCTGCTCCTCGGCGGAACGCACCACGCGCGGCCTTCCCAACCGGACGCCGAGACTGATCTAAGGTCAAGGAAGTCCGGCGGAGCGCGCGCCAACCCCCTTTCCTACCCTTTCCCTCCCCGCGACACACCAATCGACCCTGATTGGCCGCGCTCATCACGTGAACTGGCACCGGCGCAGCTGGAACAGCTGCTCTACGCTGGGAGCTGCCATGCCTTTTTTGCATGACCACGACAACGCCACGGAAACTTGTGAGCCAATGCAAGCTTCGCCTAAAAACCAAGCATTTACTTATTGCAGCTAATTCCGTGAAAGTCCTCATTCCGTAAAGGGTCTCGTGAGATACGTTATTTAGCCACGGCCGCTGGATAAAAAAAATTACACCATCTTCCCATAGGGGAACCCTGAGTAGTATGCGAAGCAGCCATGGATGGGGTCGACACAAGGTAGTTTTATCAGCTGTATAAACTTGGACATGCAGCAGCACCAGCAACGCGCAGAACTGTTGTCGACGCCGTCGGCGTTTTGCCCGCGTTTGCACCGAATACGCGCGGCGTCGGTGACTGTTGCGGGTGGCTTTGGGGCGCCTACCGTCGCGTCTCTAAATCTACGCTGCTTCACATTATCGCGCGCGGAGCCGCAGATGTTGCCATTCGTTGCGCAAACCGGAGAGGAGAGGATCGTCGGAGAGGAGGAATGCCGAGAGGAGAGGAGATGAGACAAGGAGAGGAGGGGGAGGAGGAAGCGCAGTAGGGGTGTGGACGCCGTACGGCGGAGGGAGGGAGGGAGTGACATAGCCCCGACCATAAGATGCTTGGCATCTAAAAAGAGGTGCGGCCTGCCGCGTCGGGTGCGTTGCAATGGCAGCGAACGTGACGGCCGTAGTTGCATTATCGGCCGCTTGGCTGGGCCGAACGGCGCTATAATCGCGGACAACTTTCTGTGGCAATGAAGGGAAAGCTACGGAGGCAAAGCGTGCAGAAGCGAGAGCGCTTCTGAAAAGGGTCCCTCGTTTTAATCTACGTTGGTTTAGGACGGGGAAGAGAAAACATAAACAGCTTATTAACAATAGTTAAATAAGACAGAACACACCACTGAGCGTAAAAGTTTACTTATTTTGCGGCTTTTACCTTCGCGTCTGGGGAAACGCGAAACCGTCGCACGTGAAAGCTGCGTCGATTCAGCGTCCGTTCCGAGCAACCAAAAGCACTGTCAAACGCTGCCGGACTACTTGGCGCGCTAACACATGTGCAGCATACACGCGCCCGTAGCTTTCCCTTCATTGCCAGAGAAAGTTGTCCGCGAGTATAGTCATCGGCGATTGAACGCGTCGGCTTGCACGCGCGACGGCCTGCCGCGTCGGGTGCGTTGCAATGGGAGCGAACGTGACGGCCGTAGTTGCATTATCGGCCGCTTGGCTGGGCCGAACGGCGCTAGTCATCGGCGATTGAACGCGTCGGCTTGCACGCGCGACGGCGTTTCAAGCGCGTTCCTGACGCATTTACTATGCCCATGCCAGACACCAGCCCCCGACGTATGGCGCCGCGGTGGATCACATCGTTTTCGATGCACGCGGCAGGCCGGACCTTTTTTAGGGGCGAAGCACCTTAGGGCCGAGCCTTGTCCCTCGTAGTCCGAGCTCTGGTTGGCATGGAGACCGCTATGTATGTATGTATACGCATATATATATATATATATATATATATATATATATATATATATATGTTACGGGCTGGAGATTATTCCGCCGCTGCTGCCTGTTTGTTGAGACTCGGGTAGCGTTTAGGCCGGTGATCCTTCAGCCAGAGGGATGAGTACGTCCGGGAGTAAGAGCGAGAGAAAAAAGGGTTTATTTTACAGTATTTACAGTGGCTCCAAATATGGAAGCACACTCCAGCTCACTACATGTCGGAGCACATATCGGAACACGTCAGGACACGCCACTGCACGTAAGGGGTCTCCTTATAAAACATCAGTCTTCCCTAGTTGACCCGGCTAGGGAATCGGATGACCTTGATGCGACCATCAGAGGGGTCGTATTGTTCACCGAACTCCGCCTCTAATGTTGCACCTTCGAAGCAAGGACGAGGCAATCCGGAAACAGGGGGTTGACACTCCTTCCACGAAAGTCGGTGACCTGTTTCTTGCCCTCCGACGGTCATCTTGCCAGGGTCGGGACAATGGCCTTTGCACTAATCCCCGCGTCTAACGAAGGGAGGCAAGCTTCGTGAGCTTCTTTGTCATCGCGTCCCAGCCGGTGTCGCGCCGCGTCGCCAAGTAGGCGGCGGCTGATGAAGGGGGTGGCATCGGGGGAAGCACCTAAAGAATGCGCACTGCCTAGTTGGGGCGCTTGTTTGCCCGTCTCATCGGTGTCTGGCACTGTCGCCAGCTGGGCGACGCTCATGAAAGGGCCTGCCTCGATGGGAAACAATCAAAGAATGCGCCCGGCCGATTCGGGACGCAACAATATATATACAGTATATGTACGCCAAGCTCTGGCTTCTGGAAGCCAGAACCGGAAGCCGACTTTCGCTTCCGTTTCCACTTCCGCTTCAGTTTCCACTTCCGGTTCCGCTACCGGAAGCCAGCTTCCGGCTTCCGGAGAACGCTTCCGGCGTTTTTCGCTCTCGGGGCGCTGCGGTGCACAAGGGCATTCGTTCCCGATGCGTGCTCTCTTTCTCGTCCGTAGCTAGGGGCGCTGCATTGCACAATGGCGTTCTAGGGTGCCTCGATGCCAGCGCCGCCGTTCAGGGTGGTGCCATCCTTTTACCGCACCCGCGCCGCCACTTTCTCGCTGCGACGCCATCTTGAGTCACAGCGAGCGGTTGCGAGTGCTTGGTGCCGGTGCTTAGTTCGAGACACAGTGCGCGCGGATGCTTCGCTGACGCTTCTACTTGCTGGACAGTGTTCAGCCGCATGAATGACAAGCTTGTCAAGTGCATCGAGTCGACATGATGTACTGTTGTGTTCCCAAGTGCACCGGATCGACGCGTAAAGGGCTTCGTTGTTTACGCTTCCCCCGGGACCCAGAGCGCAGGAAGAGATGGGAAGCCCAAGTAAAGCGGTATCACTGGAAGGCAACGGATAGCTCCTAAATTTGCGAGGTAAGTGTCAAGAAAGTTTAGACTATCGCATCGTGTTTTTCATAAAAAAGAAAGCATTCTCTGATCCTCGCTCACGTACCTACGTTCGCTCACGAACTAAGCACTGCACCGATGCTGAGTAGCCTATGGTTTGCGAGCGCGCGTAGCATAGGCTTTTGCCGTTTTGATCAGCGCAGTCTATGCGAGTAGTACCCTTATTTTAAGAACTGACGAAAATGCTTCGCCGCGAAATAGCCTTACATTAGCTACAAATCGTCATGTAAACCACCTATTTTACTTTTTCACGGGAAGCACACATCGTGTGTCTCTTGTTTCTTCTTTTTTTCCCCCTCAGTTTCTTTTTTCGGTACTGGTTATTTGGGACTAAAGAACGCAGAGCTTCTTCTGGGGAGAGCGGCTGTTGTGTACGTGGCAAGCGAAGCATTGTGATTTTCTCTATTCTCAGCAGATATCTTGCGGATCTCAGGTTGTTACGTTATATAGCTGATTTTTTAGACGAATATATTTGTAGCGTGGTGCTCTTAAGCCGATGGTCATTCGTGCTCATTCCCGATCGTAGTGGGTACTGTGACGGTCTTTAAATGCCTGTGCACGGTATGTCCAGGTGTAGTAGAGTTAAGGGGCATCATGGGACCAAAATGGTTCGGCGCTTTCTGGCATGGTGTCTGTTGTAGCCTGTGCATTTCTTCGAAACGTGTGAAGCGAGGTAATACAGCATTACTTCTGCGAAATTTTATTTTTAAGCACTGTAATGGGTTTTCTAGCTGTATTTACAAGGCAACTTTTCATATCAATAATCACTTTTGTTGTTTTATTTGTACTTAGAAACACTTTGAAGAGGACCAGTACGAGGGAAATCGACAGGATGGGCGCCGTCTGTTAAAGTCAACAGCCTTACATCATCATGGACTATATTTTCAAAGTGAAAAAACATTGCTAATCTGTATTTGACTGTCTTAGTTTCATTTACGGTTTTTGTACGCGATATGTATGCAGTGTTGTTTATTTTCTCAATGTAGTTATCAGTGTTCTAATGGTTATTTATAAAATGTTCTGTACTCGCCATCGATGTGTGTGGCTGATGCGACGTATTCGATGGTAGCTGATGTATTCTGGCTGGATATCTTGATTAATATTACCCGCGGTTGCGTTTTCTTGTTTGCATTCTTGTTTTCGATTTATATTGTGTGTAATAAGGTTGATGTACTCACTTAGCCCCCCCCCCCCATGTAATGAATAAATTAAAAAAAAACTCTCACTATCCCGAATTGTGTGTCGAGCCTACCTTGCGAATTTTTTTTTCTCGTCTTTCAACATAACCTTCAGGCGCCACACAGTGCATATAATTTTTCATGTACATATCTCTTTCATGATTGATTGTACTAGACATTATACGTAAATGTACTTTGTGCATCGTTTGGTTTCTTGTGTGTACTACGCAAGATTGACACAGACAAGTTACGTTACATGTTTCTTTACAGCACTAACTAAACCTTATTTTCACATCGCAGTTATTTTTACACCAGCTTAATCCTGTCAGCACACAATTTTGTGGGCAAAAAAAAAGCAAAATTGCACGTAGGTATCGTCAAATAATTGCAACGAACGCGAAGAGCACGCGCAACGCAAGGGAAAGTAACCGCCGTGCGCGAGTGGCTGGCTACGGTAAAGGAGGCGTGACGTGTAAACCAAAATACAACAGCGAAAAAGAAAAACTTCCACACACAGGGGGTCGCAAACCTTATATACCAAGCATCGAAGCGCAAAAAAATAATAAATAAATAAATAGTGCGTATTTCAAACATACACACGGCATGTTAAATGTAAATTGAATTAGGCAACTTGGGGCATGTTCCCGGCGCCATACATTTACGTCTTGGACCTTCGACGAGTAAACGGCTATTGGTTACAAAAATGTGCAGATGCGATACCGATAAAAAAATCCTCATCAAGGCAAAGCACTTGGAAGTGCGCCGCGAGTAACACTATTTATGAACGCAAGCGTAGCTGAGTCTCAGCTCGTGTGACTCAATATGGCGGCGCCAGCGGGGTTGTCTCCACCCTGGACGGCGGCGCTGGGCATCGAGGCACCCTATGGCGTTCGTTCCCGACGCGCGCTCTCTTTCTCTCTCATCCATAGCTATGGTTTACCCGAATGATCCCCCGGTGCTTCGCCCACTCATCCTCATTCACTTCGTGGATATGCGGTGATTTTTTATACAGCGGCCGTGATTTAGCGTTCGCTAAGCAAATTTTAGACCAACAGAGCATGACTCGATGTATGCAAATGCAACTGTTGACTGAGAAACTACAAAATAGGTCTACTTGATTTTCACTCTTAAAAAATCACCGCATATCTACGAAGTGAATGATGATGAGTGGGCGAAGCACCGGGGGATCATTCGGGTAAACCATAGCTATACAGACGAGAGAAAGAGAGCGCGCGTCGGGAACAAATGCCCTTGTAGGGAGCCTACATGCAACATGTAGGCTCCCTTTGCCCTTGTGCACCGCAGCGCCCCTAGCTACGGACGAGAGAGAAAAACGCCGGAAGCGTTATCCGGAACCGGAAGTGGAACCGGAAGCGGAACCGGAAGTGGAAGTCGGCTTCCGGTTCCGGCTTCCGGAATCCGGAGCTTGGCGTACATATACTATACATATACATATATATGTATATATGCGTATACATACATACATAGCGGTCTCCATGCCAACCAGAGCTACGGACTACGAGGGACAAGGTTCGGTCCTAAGGTGATTCGCCCCTAAAAAGCTTGCACTCTTTGGGAGCTATCTTGTCCCAAAACAATCATCATCGTCTCTATTTACTGCGAGTTCTTTCTTGAAAAGTCTGCGCTGGCTACTTTCCTGTCAAGACTACTATGTCACGTTAATAAAGCGCATGTGCCGTTCATTACGTGAAAAGAGGAAATACATAATATAAACAATGAATCTTGTTTGGGGGCAAGATAGGTTCTAAAAGGTGAAAGCCTTCCTGAGCGTTTTCTTTTTTTTTTTTTTGATACAGCGAAGTGTTTACCTCTAGCACCCTTATGCAACTCCCGCATGCGTTCCAACGGGGGTACCCTGGGCAGCTTGCGTCCGTATCGGTGACAGGAATGGATACAATACGATTGGACATGATTGTGCACGTGGCCTGCGCTTCTGTCGTTATAACGTCACGCTCGTTCCTGGTGGGAGGGGAGACGGGGAAAGAGTGTGGTGACAGCTCTGCAGCAATGGATATAGGTAGGGGTAGAGGGGGAAGAGTGTGGCGACGGCGCCTGTGCACGTCACCTGCGCTTTTATGGTTATCACGCGCGTCGGAGGTGCCGGCGCGGCAGCAACGGTTGCGGTAGATGCATGGGAGATGCGGTGACCGCGGCGGCGCTTGTGTCGGTGTAGTGTGGGCAGTGCCTTGCTATTTGAGGCTCGAGCCGGTTGCCTAAAGACGAAAACATATCGGAACAAATATTCGGAATTAGATGAGACATGTGTATGCTGCAGTAAAGATCCAGAGACCACTCAGCACATCCTAATGGAATGCGACGGGATCCACCCAGCGAGAACCGTAGGTAACGTGCAACTCCCAGAAGCGCTTGGGTTTAAAGTGGAAGGAAACATAAACAGATCAGCCGTAGAGATCAGCAAGAGACGATTAGAGTACTGGTGGAAAAAAAGTAGGGAAAAGATGGATGCGACCTGATCTCTTAAAATCATAGGCAGCGGTACAAGGTAAATTTTTGAAAAAGAAAAATAATGATAGGTATACAAAAATGCAAGATAAAGAACATGTATAGTATACCTGATTAAATCAAGCAGGCTAGGTGACTATTTGTCGCCGCCCCGTTTCAAAGGGGATGCCAATAAATCATCATCATCATGTGGTGCCGTATGAAAAAAAAAAGTGTGTGATTTCATAATGAATGCAGCCCATGTATTCAGCCCAAACAGCTTAGCTGGTAATCCGTCCCCATATATGTATATTTCGGCGCCACGAATAACAAAAAATTAATATGTGATAACTTTAACACGGTATGCTGGACGTATTTATGCGTTCGTCCTTTACGCGCATTGGAAGGCCAGGCTCTTTTACGCGTTATATTGCACCATCCAAAAGACCTGCAATGTATCACGGTGATATGTCTGCACGTGTATTCACTGTGTCAGTAAAAAATCGCCGCACGCATCAAAGCATCTGACTCTCAGTCCAATGGTGTTCTCTCCAAAATAGAACTGAACTGTGGCAAAAACCCTACTAAATACTGTACTGATCGAACACAGTTATTGCTTCTATATCTAGTCGTCACCTTCATGTGGTGCTACTGTTTTCATAATACATTCTGATAAGAGAGGATACTGTTTGCATAATACGTCCTGATAAGAGAGAATTCCGCGGTATATTGAAAAAAGACGCGAACTAAATATAAGCAATATTGGTGACCGTATTAGAGAAAAAGCAACAAACAATATTGAGACTCGGGAGCCGTTTCAAGCACATATTTTTCACGTGTACAGAAGCATAATTTAGTGCAACGCATTTCTTTTTCTAGAGCGAGGAAAAAAGCTTTAAGCACGGGTCAGTGTGAGGGGTGTTAAAAAATTGCAAAAAAAGTTATCGAAAGACGACTTTGGTCCAAATATTAACATCCGTATCAGCTGTGTAACACGGATTTTGCAACTACTTTCTTTTTATGGCTCGTTGCTGTGACTTGTCGATGAGATTGCATTGCTGTTGTAACCTGCGTAGATCGGTGACTGTTAGCGGTTGACCATTTTTATTTCTTTATTTTCCAGCTGGAATACAACATTTGTTCTATGTGACATACATGTTACGTCCTTCTAGTTATTAGGCGAATTGCTCACAACAAACATGGACGCGCACGTTCACTTCTGCTAAAATCGGTTTTAGGCCAGTTTAACTCGCAGCCTCACAAATTCCTTCAATTTTTGAAATTACCTTTATTAAGAAAAATACTGCTTACAAAACCGTACGCAGAACCAAGGATTGGCGGACAGTTAACACACGCCCAGCGGTACATACCGAATGGTAGTAAATTAAAGAAAAGCGAGTAAATCAAGGAATCCGTTGAATATAATGCGCTATTCCATTAAGGGGTCTATGTGCCTTAGAGGTATCTATGAGTTGAAATTATATGTTCAGTTCTTATGCGGGATTAAAAAAAAATATTATTATGGAGAACGGAAGAGCGCTTCCTTGCACTACTTTATCGGTCAGAATATATAGGTTATATAAGCCCATTTGGTAGTATTAGCATTCGGCGCACATGTAAGCTTCATATAGCCACAAACATCTCCGCCGAGATGCTGATCGACCATCTGCAGCAGAAAGCAGCCAGCAGCAGCTACGCCAAACCCGGGTAGGTAAACAAAGAAAGTTTCATGGAGAGTTGGCTTGTGAAGGCTGCATACGTGAAGTAATGCTCCCTCCTTGTTTATTTCCTGCCCGGACAAGTGATGTACTCGCCGCGCACAGGAAATGGAGTAATATTTTTGGACAATCGCTGTCGAGGACACGTTCCCCTCGCGAGATTTCGCTTCGCTAGAACACCGGACGCGTCGATGAAAACGGGCGACAGCGTTCCCAGCATTGTGCTATGCACTGAGATCCACACAAGAATTACGGCGCGGAGATCGTCACGCTATACCTCGGGATAGTGATTGCTATAGTGGAGGTTTTGCCTAGTTTTCGTGCTTGTGGGATGAAATCATGCTCGTGTCATTATTTGTCACGCTTTACCTTTCTAAATTTGGAACCACTCATAGTTTTGCCAGCACTGCAAGCCAATTAGTCTCTGCTTACCAGCGTAATCATTGCGAAATGTTGCATTTATAACGCAATATTTTGTCGCAGCTTTATGAAGTGAAATGGACGAAGCTTAGGAAAATATATGCATTTCCCATGATTGCAAAGGTGGCTGAACCACCGAGCATTCAGCTCCTGTTGACACTAGAGCCAGAATTTTCTCTAGAAGTTCTTGTAAGAAATTCTATAGGGCTCAGAATGTGAGATTATCACTGTGCCGAACATCTTCTCGCTCGTAGACGCCAACAAACGCCGATGCGTTCAACGCCTATATAGTCTATCCTAAAGCGATCGATCGAGAATACGTCCCTCGTTTAGGCGAGCACATGTTCATTGCGATCCAGTGCCGTAGAGAATGCTCTAATGCGCTGACGCTCTAGCTGCAAGCGCCGGAAGAATCCATGTCAATGCATTGCATAGGTGGGCAAAAATAGATGCCAGCACCGCCAACCACAAATCATCTGCTGCGAAGACGGGTGATTGTGCACTTGGCAGAGGTAAATCTCGCACGGGCTCTATACGCTGTGTTACCTTTAAGAGTGAGCCGCACTGTACTGCGCAATGTGTGAAAACGACATTAAATTAGGAAAGTGCTGCGGTCGTGTTCCTGTCGTGACACATCACCCACGACACTGTACGGCGGCTTGCCTGCGCTCTGCCAAGGGTAGTTGAGGAACCACATGTCCGAGGCGGCTAGGAAGCTGGGCAGGAACAGCACGGGGTGGCGGCGACGTCCTTTTCCTTCCTTGGCCCTGGTGGAGGAGGCGCATCGGTCGTGGCCATGGCGAATCCTGTCCACTTCGAGCACGTAACCGTCATCTGTGGTAGTGTGGCTGACCTCGCACGGGTAGCCGTAGTACCTCACCAGTTCACACTGCACAAAGGTGTACCGTATGTCCCAGCCAATGTTAGCCAACCCGTTCAAAGAAGAAGAAAAAATCATTAAGAAAGACATGGTAGAAGACACTATTATAAGACCTAAAGTGTTCAGGCGTAAGAGATCTGACGACCGAGCACCGTAGGTCTTAAGATCGTACGTAGCATCGTTTTCTTTAAAACATTTCTTTCTTTTAGCAGCACTGCTAACGTTAGCTGGGACGCCCTACATGCGGCCACTACATCTTCTGTTCCTGCATTTTCTTCGTCGAGAGAAAGGTGATAACTTCTTAAGAAAGCGCAAAGAAGTCGGCCTGAGGCAGTAGTCCTGTAACCAGCTACTCTGCCCAGAGGGAAGGGGAAAAAGACATAGAGAGGGTTGCTTGGAGCGATGATGAAAATGGGCCGTAATAGAGCGATAAGAAATCAATTTTGCGGTTTTACGTGACAAAACCACTAACTGATTCTAAGGCACGCCAGAATGAGGGGCTCTGGATTAATTTGTCCTACCTGGGGTTCTTTATCGTGCACCTAAATATAAGTAAAGGAGCGTTTCTTGGATTTCGTTCCCCTCGAAAAGGCGAGTATCATTACGTGCAGTTCCGTGATATGCCTCGAATACAGAGAAAGAGGGCGAGAAACGGGGCGGTAAAGGCAAGGAGGCTAATCGGAAGAGATTCCGGTTTGCTACGCTGCCTTGAAGGAAGGGTAAGAGGAAATGAAAGACGGAAATAATAGCGGATAGATAAAGCAAAGACACAAAAAAAGAACAATAAATAGAGGAGATGGTGAACGTCCGTGAGAAGTATAGTCTCTCTAATAGTCCACTCGAACGCCAAAACTTCAAGATTGCCTTGACCGACTTGTGGTGTGGCGACTTTATACGACGGCATTCCCGGTCTCCCAGAATGATCAACTTGTTGATCAAGTGACTGATCAACTAGAATGGTCAACTTGTTAAACTTACAATATCTTGTTGGCAGTAATGTGTAATATCTGCCTTCCAACGAACTTGCCTGCGAGGATCACTGAAATTCCCGGCTCTGAGCATATTCACTGTGCGGTACCTGATTCAATCAAGCACTAATTGACCGAACAAAGTGCTTACCAGGGCCCGACCATAAGTGGTAGAAGCAATGTGCCATCAGTACAGTGCAAGAGCATATCGTGCTTAGGTGGTTTATGTTTCAAGGTTATTCATTAAGTAAGTAAGGACCTGGTCCGGAAGTTAGGCGTGGTACGTGGTCTTGAGTGCAAAAACAGAACTGCCAAAGCACAGTTCAGTAAAAGGGTAAGGCGGAGGGGTTTCCCTACGTGGTGTATAACCCATAAAAATGCAGTGGAATTTAGCGGTAAATGCTGGAAAAATGTGTTAGAATTACGTCCCATCTCATTGCATGCGTACATAAATATATTTTAGAGCGATAGATCTACTATTCCAGGTACAAACCCAGAAAACGCCTGGTTCCGTAAATCTGACCTTCAAGCTCAGCCAAGGTCAAACTGTGACTTAGCCTGCCACTACCGGCGGCTGCTCCGTTCGCCGTGTCGGCACCCATATCTTGAAAGCACTCTGCGATGTGGACCAAGTGCGTGGTCGCGCGGGCCTCATCTTCAAAGCGATCTGTGATGCGTACAAAGTGCGCCGAGTGCTGGTAGCTTCGTATGCGCTGTACTTTCGACGCTTAGTTCGCGTTGAAGCGAGACGCAGAATGAAGGTCAATTCGCTCGCGGCTGCTGCCGCGCCCAGGTGAGGAGAGGCATATGGACCGTCCAAGCAAACTTTTGTTGTCGGCGTCACCGTGGAGCTCCGCATAACTTTAAGTGAATGTATGCGAATAATGCGATATACTTATCCCTGTAGTACAAGCGAGTTATATTCGATCACTAAAGTTGTTCATACCAGATCTTGCGTTCCCGATTAAATTATTCCTTAGCATCTTGAGAATGTCAGCCCGCAAACAAATGTTACGAAAGAAAACACCCACAGCGCATGCCTTTTATGTTAAATCTTCTCGCACTATTATAAAATGTGCAAGGTGATATCAGTGCTCAAACGTGAAAGTGATGTAATTTTACTGGCGCCAGCGTAGTGGCGCCTGAGCGATATCATAACAGACCCTACACGGCGTGTTATTTAAGGGGGCCAGAAAGTCTTGCGCACTCGCGTATGCTGCATTCGCGTTAGTCAGATCCGCGCATAGTTAGAACACCGTCCGAGGAGGTCGAGCACCACGATGCTATCGCAGTCAGTGCTTCACCTTTCCGGCGAAACTGCCACTTTCTTTCATCCCATATCATCGTACTTCAATTTCATTTTTATCAATTAATTGTACCACCTTGTGTATAGACGTCGCCTTTGTGGATTCGCTCTTCCGCAACACAAACCCAAGCACTCAGTAACCCCATCTTCTATGACAGAAGCTTTTTAAAACAAGACTATGAGTACCTCTAAGATCACGACATACATTCGTACGTATACATACATACATACATACATACATACATACATACATACATACATACATACATACATACATACATACATACATACATACATACATACATACATACATACTGTATGCAGCATTTCAGCTGCACCAAAATTTTAAAAATTGCCTGTGGCAGATAGCACAATTGTAATCCTTGATCTAAACTACTCGATGAGGCGGCCATTCCTTCCACGAGAAATCAAAACTCCTAATTGAATAATTAACACAATTACGCTAATTAACGTCTTAAATAATTATTTTAGGGCACATCTTGCAATCTACGAAGTATAGCCGCTGAGTTCGCAAGGCGTATCCACTTGGAACGAATTCTCAGGATATATATATATATATATATATATATATATATGCTGTTCAGCTCCTTTGAGGCAGATGCGATACGTCCGCAGTTACAGTTGCGTACAGGACCATGCAAATCACATGCGCAGTCTGATCACGTAATAATGGCCAAGGGTTTGTTTGCTTACGGGTGTCAAGCCGGCTAGCAGTGCGAGTTCGTCCTCCGCGATGGCGAAGGAACGCAAAGTCAGCGCAGAAAAGGCGACGAGCCGCGTTGCAAGGAAGCGGTACGACACCATTGTAAAGCGTTCCGTGCGTTCAACATGCAAGTAACGGCAACGAAATGTGTCGTCGCAATCGAGCTTTCCGGCATATGCTCTGACAGTTTATGTGACAGATACTTTTCTTTATATTTGTTGTTGCGAATGTTGTTGCACCCATAACCCATTAACTGACCCACATCGTCAGGACATATAGGGGCTCATACAGTATACGGGTACCACCCTTTATAACCCGATTTCCTTCCGTACTACATTTCACATTGCGACAGAAAAAAAATAGGTGCGGGCGATGCTCCGTGATATAGGATAATTGTGCTTTGAGCCTTCATTTTGTCATTATTTTTTTCTAGCTCACCGCCACCTGACTGAAAGGTCGTTGTATTAAACCTCCCCGTCCCAAAATATGGCTCACTGTTCTTATGCCGTCCAAATTTATTGATTTTTTTTTTCTGATAGCAGGTTCCGAGCTTGGCACATTTCTTAAATTACATCAGGGAAGGCTCGATATTAACAAAACAATCTATTACGATTATTGGGCTATCATGAACGATGCTTTACATATTATGAAACAACTAAACTGTTTCTTACAAGTATATGCGCTGGTTATTATTAAATTAGGCGCCTTCTGATGCAAAAAGAACAGAAATTAGCATTAGTTATACAGTGCAACGCACCGAATATTTAGTCAAACCTTGCAAGGCCCCTCTCAAACTAACATTGTCTTGCCATACTCGCCCCATATACTCAAATGACATGATAGTGTTTCGCAATGTTCAATAATTATATCTTGCCGTCGCTAGTTGGAATATTCAAAAGTCGCGCCCCACAAATGGATATACCTCGACTTAAAGGGTTACAGTTCGGTTGAGAATGACAGCAAAGCTCGCTTACAGTAAGACGGCTGTGCTACCATTTACCAGAGGATGCCTAAAAGACTTTCAGCTGTGCCTTAAGGGGCAACGTTTAGACATAGTAAAACAACACAAATTTCTGGGGGTTATACTAGACAGACAACTTTCTTAGAATGCTCACATTAAAGCACTCGAAGAACAAATAAACTCAACAATAAATGTTCTTCGCCGCGTAGCAGGCACGACATGGGGAGGGTCGGTTTCTTCTCTACTGAAAGTGCATAATGCACTTATTAAGCAACAAATAGCTTATTCTTCACCTGTTCTGCATGGAATCTCCCGTTCATCTGAAGAGCGACTTCAACGATTAATAGCTAGGAGCCTCAGAGTATGCTTATGTGTTCCCCGAGCAACCTCAAGTTCCTTAGTAATTGCAGAGGCACGTCATCCTCCATTCCCAATTATGAGGACTGGTTGAAACCTGTCGACACTACTTTCGCGTTTCAGTGCAGCACAAAAGGCACCCACTAGCAATTACACTTATTGAGAGAGACAGGGCGAACATCAATACTGTGATTCAGGTGCAAAAAAATCTACTACCACACAACGAATTTTGGATCTCAGATATTTCCTACCCTCCATGGCGATTTGTCGCCCCAAAAATTGAACTTTCGGTTGACGGAATTATTCGCAAACGAGACATGTTTATGCTAGCAGCCAACAACTGGCGCTGTACCAGATATACTTTCGCTACCCTGGATATATTCAAGCGTATACAGACGGTTCTTGTCAACCAATTCTTCTACAGCTGCCTTTGTCATTCCAGAATGGAACCGAATACAGACGCTTAAACTTTCTCACACGACATCATCAACTACAGCAGAGCTTTTTGCTATATTGTCTGTGTTACGATACATAAACTCAACGCAAAAAGGGAACCAATGGGTCATCCTTTGTGACTCACAAGCAGCTTTGTCGTCACTTCGTGGTGGCATCAGCAATTCCCAAAACATGGCGTTAGTTTATGAGACACTAAAGGAGCTCACAAAGGCAAGTGAAAAATCTCGCACAATACTGTTCCAATGGATACCTGGGCACTGCAATATCCCTGGGAATGTTGCAGCAGACATGGCTGCTAGACAAGCGCATATTAATACCGACACACACGGTCTCCCTCTAACGCAAGGAGAATTGCGGCACATACTAAGACAGATCTCAGTCCGTGGTTGCAAAGCGACATGGTTTGATCAGAACTCGAAATCTTCAGATTTATTTCACATTGACCCTGCACTTCAATTCAAATCCCGTCCACATTAAATACAACCAGAGCCTTCGAAACACTCATTCACCGTCTGCGGCTCGGTACCGCGTACACAAAACATTTTCTCCAAAAAATTTCGAGAGCTGATAGTCCGGAATGTACTTGTGGCCACGCGGATGAGGATGTACAGCATCTTCTGTTAGAATGTCCGCGACACGATACACACAGACAACGTTTAGCACGTTATTTAGAGACATTAGACCGCAGGCCCTTCAGCCTCAGGAAGATATTAGGTCCTTGGCCAACATATTCGTTGCAAAGACGAGCGTTAATGGCCCTCCAAAGATTTCTAGAAGCGAGCAATATTCTCGGAAACTATTGAAAAGAGTGTTTATCTGTGATAAACTCACTCTATGGTCAATTCGACACCTGGGTTCATGTAGTTTCCTTTAAATCGAATCCATGCTATCTTATGTGCCGTGATTTTAGTATAATTACGTGACCGGACTTTGTGTTTACTTTAGTGCAGCTATGTGACTGAACTTTGTGTGCCCTTTTTCTGAGTGGACTTTCAGTTTTAGTGTGACATAACTGTGTACTTATGTGACTGGATTTTGTGTTTAACTTTATGCGCCTTCGTGACTGAACTTTGTGTTGCTGTGTTTCTGAGTTGACTTTCAGTATTAGTGTGGTATTAGTGCACTTATGTGACTGGACTTTGCGTTATTGTGATTTGGAGTTGACATTTAATTTTAATGCGTGTAGGTTCATTCTTTCTTTTTCTTTTTTTTCATACCTCTATGTGAAAAGGAGTAGCCGGCGCCAATTAAAGGCGCCAACATCTCCTAAAAACCATATAATAATAAAAAAAAAGGCTGGAGCTCCGTGGGTTGGAGGCACTCACTTTTGGCTGTTCCGTTCCATTTATCATAGAAAGCAAAGAAAAGCTTCGCTTTCAGTGTAGAACGCGAGAGCGTTATGGGCCCCCGTTTAACATAATTATTAGTCGTGCACCTTGGGGGAATAATTATTCAGAATATTTAAGCAGACTGGGCTTGATGAAACCAATCAGACCAGTTAGATTATCTGCTCACAGTACGTGAGACGATATTTTTTCCCTCAATGAGGGTGTAGTAAAGGAGCCTATACCTTCTATTGAATTTAATACATCGACAAATAACTCCATGGATCATATGATAGCTCGATCAACGGATCATTAGGAATCAGAAATTAGTAAACTTATAGCGTGATCATGTAAAGACTGCAATCAGCAATTCATTTTTCGCTCAAAAAGAGGTTTTCATACATCGCCAACTAAAAACAACACAAGAAACCATGATATATAAATTCGAAAAGTAATGTTGTTGATTTGACTAGGGTGAAACGTGATAGATAGAGGGACAGTCAGACATGTAACAGTCGCGTTTCACCGTAGTCAAATGTGCATCGCCAACTAGCTAGGTCCTCCTACCGAAACGTTGGCGAGCCGTTCTGAGGCACCTTATCCTAGTTCGTAACCTTTATACCAAAGTGTGCTACTCCATCTGTAAGCCTTCTTCTTGATCTTGGATTTACTGTTATTGATGGTGTTACACCGTGCCTCCTTATTATTATGATTACAACCAGGTCGATTACGGTTGTGATTTGGGCTTGTAGGTACGTCATTATGCAGAGGCTTGGATTTAGGTGCACGTTAAAGAACCCCAGGTGGTCCAAATTATTCCGGAGTCCCCCACTATACGGCAAGTTTTTGTTAACCTCAGTGCGAAAAAAAGAAACCTGAATAAAATTGAGGGAAGCGCGCACCACCACAGGTATCGCAGGTTCAAATCCAATAGAAAAATAAATGAAAAGGGGTAGAAAACCCAAAAGGGAGTTTAATAAAAAGACAATTATGAAAAAGACAATTAGGAAAAAAAGCCGAGGTGTATCCGAAGTATACCCAAGTAGAAATGTAACGCGTCAGAAACAGATGGTAACGGCGGGACTAAATCTGCATTGACAAGGTATGTGTCGTGTCGTTATTCCGTCAGGTTGGTTTATTATGAAAATTAAAGGCGAAAAGAGATGAAAAGAAGAAGAAAAAGCAAAGAGGAAAAGAGAGGAAAGGAAATAAAGAAAGATAAAAAGAAAAAAAAATCGAGTCATCGGGTTGTGGCACATATGAACACAGCCCGGGCAGAGCCCCCACTACGGCGTGCCTCAAATCAGATAGTGGTTTTGCCACGTAAAACCACATAATTAAAATTTTAGGCAGGGCAAGACACCACACAGCGCCAAGGAGCGGTGAAGCGAAGTACTGCATCACGACAATTACGAGCGCCGACACTGAGCGCTTCGGTAGTCACAGAACAGCGGTAGGCTCCAACGGCGCCAACGCGGTGTAGCCTGGTGAGAGAGTGTAGGCCGTCTGCTTAGGTGACGACGTAGTTTCCCCGCATGGCTTGTCTTTCGCGCCGGTTAGCCTGTGACGCCTCGTCGCCTACGGAGTGCAACTTCAACAAGCATCAACGGCGTTACTACACACCCGCGTACTGCTTCGCTTGCGATGGCACCAACTAAGAAAACTGCTGCACTCAGCGGCGCACGACGGCAACGACGTCGACGGGCGAATCTCGCTTTGGTCCCGCGAGAGACACGCCAGCGTGAAGCAGAATGTTTTCGCGGCGCACGCTGCGAACGCTGCGAACTCTGCCACTCGCATTCCTGAAACTGAGCGCATCGGAACTCAACTGGCGTCCCAAGACACGATATATGGAGCCGGACCAAAATGTTCGTACCTTCGCCGAAGCGACTCGGCAGCAGGACGCCGCTCGCCAAGCAAACGTGCAACGCAGTCGCCGACCCGCAAACCGTGCGCCTTTCCCTGCAGCGGACCGTGAGTTTAAGAAACAAACGCGGAACAGCTTCTGTGAAGGCACGTTTCACTTTCGTGTTCTACCTGTTCCTATGAAGAGGGATCAACCAGAATTTTTGTTAAAAGGCCAGCTTTTAAATGCGAGAGCATCTTATGCTCGGGGCGTGTCCGTTCTGCGGCGTCCGCACCCATACTGCGCATGCGCAACTCTCCCGCATTCCTCTCCTACGCAGGTGTGCGCTCTCCCCCTCCCCTCTCCCCTTCCGCCAAGGTGCGGCGCAGCAAATCATTCAATATAACTCTCACCCTCTCCCTCTCGCGTTAAGGGTACGCGGTAGGCGAGCCGCAAGTGTCGCGGCGCATTATAAAGCGCGCGGTCGCTGTGCTTCCGTCAAAGTCGATGCGCACCATCCGCGATGCTTTCGCATCCCACCATGGTTGCCCGTAGGGTGAGATGACGTGATTTTTTGTGCTTTTTCCCGAATTTCCGTGCGCTGCTGCTGTGAGGTCTTGCCGCGCGTTCTGTTGGGTTTTTTGCAACACCTCCAGATTTACGCTCGCCTCCTCGACAGGAACGGCCCGGCGACGCAGCGGCAGCGTTTCACAATTTGTGCGTATAGGACGTGCGTGCTTGCTATATGCAAGAAAAATGCAGGTGCTGGGCTATGGAGGTCACTTGCCGGGCTATGATAGGTTAAAAATACAAAGTCCATAGCCCTAAGAGAGCGCTTGCAGCCGCTGGGGGATCAGCGCGTGCTCGCCACGTTTGCAGAAGGAGAACGTAAACACGCG
>NC_051161.1:71122096-71172096 GCF_013339745.2 Dermacentor silvarum
TTGCGTTCGGTTACTAAGAACATTTATTTTTATTTTTTTCGCGTGCACCTACTTGAAGACCATCTACGAGTTGTAGTGCGCGGATAAAGGTCACCATTTTGGTGTCCTAAAGAGACTATAAATAGAAAAGTAAGTGGAGCTGTATTTATAAATTGCTCTTCTCTTCCCGCGAGAGGAGGCTTGGTAAGCCTGAAAATCCTAATAAAAACTTAACGAAGGACGGTAGCGATGCACCCTCGAATTTCCCCCAACAGCTCATTGCGACGTCACGAATTTTGACAGCGTCTACTCCGCTCTACTTATTTTTTTTTCTACAGAAAAGGACTTGTATTACATTTAAAAGGAGCAAAAGACTGATCTTGTACAAGTTTCGAGAACCTTTGCTACGCTGCGCAGAAACGCTTTTAAATCCATGACGTCGCACTCATGTAGTGGAACTACGTTATTGCGCGGAATAAAAAAAAAAGGAAGAACAAGTATGGCCATAATTTTTTTCTTCTAATAATCAAATGGTCATTGCGAAGTTAATGAATATACAGCTTAGAAAGAATACTTTAAAAAGCCGAAACTTATTTAGTGCTTATCATTAGATGCAATTTAAACTCGTCCTGTACCCTTACGTATTCATAAAGCTGACCGCGAGGGCGCCAGTGATCATAGTCCTTGTTGCAAGCGGAGGCAAGCAAATATATGCGGTTGCGGACACCTTACCTCCAGAACAGGAAGCCATCAGCGCTTGGCGTAACAGATGGCCTCGCTCTCAAGTACCTACAGAGCGTGACAATGCTTAGCGTCGGTTCTTTCACAAGAATTGAACTGTTGAGCATGCCGTGGTCAATGGCGTCAATGATTATAAACTCTCTTTGATGGGTTCACAAGCGTCGTTGTCTCACTAATGTATCGTAAAAGTTCAATTTACCTTAAGATTGCGGCGTGTTCACTGTAGTGTGTTTAGGCATGACATTGACGTTCGTGTTTTAGATTGTACACATTTATTTTACTATGTCTCTAGGTGTACAACAAGTGACAGAGCTACATATTAGGGGCGAAGATGTATTCTGCCGATCTCTCAACATAACAAAAAGCGAAAGAAAGCTTCGACTTTATCATTGATGCGGAAGAATCGTATAGTTTTCCTGTGTAACAAGATGTAGCCGGTGCAGAACAGACCCTGTAATAATACAGCAACACCTCTTTGAGATAGTCGGTTCAATAAGGGGACTTTCCTGGGAAAAGAAACTTCAGTGGTCGTTGAAATCGTATCGCCTGAAGTTTACAATGCTTGGTCTGCTATAATACTACAGCAAGTAGATTAGTGTCATCAAAACTCATCTATGTCACGCAGTGGTCCCTCGTCTCACGGCAGTGGTGGAAGGCGCCGTGGAGTTGCCGTGCAACCTGTCGGTGCCGGCGTCTAACCACGACCGAGACAACGTGACACTAGTGCTGTGGTCCAAGTCTGGGGTTCACGGGCCCCTCTACAGTGTAGACGCTCGCAACTCCCCACTGGAGCGAGCCAAGCACTTTCCGAGCCCTGACCTCGGCGGACGCTACGACTTCAACACAAGCGCCCTGCCGACTGCGCTTCTCCGCATTGACCCCGTGCGGCCAGAAGACGCCGGGGAGTTCAAGTGTCGTGTGGACTTTCGATGGGCGAGGACGCACACTTATGTCGTGTCCTTGGAAGTGATAGGTTGGTGTCGTCGTTCCCCTGACGAAGAATTGAACGCAGATCACTTCGCGCGAAAATGTGTGGTGCTTTAGGTTGCAGTTTACCGTCCACTGTGTTTGATGGCACGATAGAGTAACCCGTGGCAGACTCATTTCCACTTGTAGGCCCAAATGGTATTCTGCGATTCAGCCACATGAAAGCACTTACGACGTCTCTCACATTTTTGGGGAGTAGCATTGGAAGTCACTGCATTCAAGACAATGTAGACGTCGCGTTCGTCATATGAGATGGTAGCCGTGTCCCAGATTTGTAATAATACCTATCGAACATTGAGCCCGCAGATATACAGAGACGAAATAGATTTGCACTGTAAACAAATCAAGTTTGTATGTTAAGAACTGCTAAGAAGGGAATGTGCAAATTCCTTGAGATGGTAATGACCATGATGCATATTGTGACGCATCGACTCCGTGATCCTTCAGTCAGGGTACCTCTTTCAAAGGATCGTGATACATGTGGGCTGGCAGCGACCTCAAACATGCCAATGTGGGCCAATAAAAGAGAACAATCGTTGCATCGTTTATCTTATGCTGCAAGTGAAACAGCATTTTGTAAACGTTAAAAGCACAAAGGGATTATTCATGAAAGGTTGATATGTTCCCAAAAGGTCTTACATAAACCAGCTTAGATGACTGAGTGGAAAATAAAATTTAGCGTGGTCTCTAATAGAGTGTTACCGAACAACTTAAGCCAATTAAAGACAAAAAAAGAGCATGGAAGTTAAAATATGCAGCTTTAAATTAACATGCTTAACTTGTCAAACATTTGAAGATTTGAAAGCGTGTTCCACAGACAACCGGGCAGTTGAACAGGCAAGGTTTGCTCATTGTGAATGATTATGAATAAGAGCCTACCTTTATCGCCTGTGGGGTTTCTTAGTATTCAACCTATAGTAGGTACCCACCTCCGGTGTATTATGTTCTGGAAAGCACACAGAACTGCCCTTAGATATTTTCTGCGGACATAATTGTATTAGCACTGCTGGCCGCAAAGTAAGAACTAACAAGGAATAGCTACATAAATACTGAGCTTATTGGATAGCTTAGGTGTACATTGAAGACATCTTTGTTTAATTTGTGCATGGCATCGCTTTATTGGTGTAAAATAATACTTAAGTGTTTCTGCTTGCCCACAAAAACGTATATGTCGGTATGCACAGACAGTAAGTCATCGTTGTTTACGTTGCTGTCTGCACGTACTAATGAAAAACGTAAACCTAACATGTACTCGAGGAATCTGAAATATTGAGTTATTTTAGATGCGTGCTTCTGAGTGAGCACTTGGTACTTTCCCTCCTCCCCTTCCCGTGTGCAGTACCCCCCAAGAAAGCCATCATCACTGACGAGTCTGGCAAGGTTCTGCAAGACGTCATTGGCCCCTACGACGAAGGGGCTCCCCTGAAGTTGGCCTGTGAAACGAGGGGAGGTAAGATACAATTTCAGGCGAGAGCTTCAACCACGTAGTTGCCACACTCTTTATCGATGAAAGAAAGAAGTCAGCTTGTAATTTTATTCCTGCTGCGCCAAGGGCTGAGAGTTTACCGTAATTTTCTACAGGGCGAATGCTCGCACCAATGAGAAAATTGTAATAGGTAACAGCAACTGGAAAGTCATGCTAGATTAGTGGGACTGTTAAACGTATTTTGCTTTGAGCATGTGGTTATTTAAATGCAGAAATTAAAGCTTTAAATAGAACAGAAGCGTCTAAACTCTTCATCATAAACTAAAGGCATTCATGTGCGCAGTTATACGTGTGGATCCATGCGTTTGAAGTGCATTTCTGCACATTTAGACGTGTGCCTGTGCATGTGGCGTTAATTGGTTATAAATATTCCATGGCGCCTGCGTTACGTAGAAAGTCAGTGGTTTCTTTGTGTCACATAGTTAAAGGGAACAGCACAAAACACAGGCCTGTTTTTACTGTCACAGTCAACTGTAGAATAGCTGAGTGATTCGTTATCAAGTAACCACAAAGGCAAACTGTGTTCGTCACTGCGGCGAAACGAGAACGTTCCCATTGTAATGCAGGACAAGTTTTAAATAAATGAAACATTTCTTAATTTTCTTGTTCATCGTTGGCAATCCCTTGAATGCAACTTTCAGCTATTGCATAATTTCTTTACTTATTAGGATCTCCACTACCAGCTGTTACCTGGTGGCGGGAGATGAACCTTCTCGACGACCAGTACTTCAACACAAGCGAAGGCACCTCGCGCAACGAGCTGCTAATCCCAAAACTGGAGCGCTCGGATGCACGCAGTGTGCTCACGTGTCAGGCGTGGAACACCAATCTGACGCTCCCCGTCTACGCCTCCGTGACCATCGACATGAACCGTGAGCAAGCCGCACCGTTCTAGCAACTCTGCTTGTGAAATTAATTTTATAGGCTATCGACAGAGATCGTGTAGTGTTTTGTCCTCAGAGCTTTTTGTCGACTGTTATCTAGTGAATGTTCTGAAACGAGCAATAAAAATGTATGAACGAGACCAAACCAGGGAGCAGAGATGGACCAAAAGACAATCTTTTTAAGCACAAACATCGGCAGACAAACCACCAATTTAATGCAAAGAAATAGAAAAGTATATTGAAGGTAAAATGCGAATCTATATAGGGCTTGTAGAGTCTCCATGGATTGTATACATTTGTTTTCGGATGGTTTTGGAAATATAGGAATAAATGTAGCTATTGGGTGGCCCTCTTTACCAATATATAGCGTAATTCAGAGCTGCTACCTTATATGTGCAACTGTCTAATAATTACTGAACAAGGTCACAGAAAGGTTCTCTTTTCCCGGGAATTCTTGCTGTGCTGATGTAGATTATAAATAAAACAACTTATATCCAAAAAAACAGAAAAAAAAGGAATACAGAGAAATGAAGCTGTCTCTGTCTGAACCTCATTCATGAAAATCAAAACTGTTCCAATAGTTTAGTAGTACAACAGGGAATCAAAGAGTAAGTAAAGTCAGTAAACTCATTATGTAAAGCAACGCTTTATGCAGATTTTCGCCTCACATATGTTAACTCACATCGATGTGAGCTCAATAGATCACATTAGCGCGCATTAACTCAGAACGATGTGTTTTCACATACGTGAGAACGCATCAACCTGCACGCAGGTACCTAACTGCGAACAAATCAAAACCAGCAGTAAGTGCCCATATATCGTAAAATCTCGCCATACTTGCTCATACGGAAGTATTTACGCAAGAAATCTAACATCGAACAACTTGCGCCGGAGTGCTAACGAAACACAATAAAATAACGCCTGGCGTGCAAAATCACCGTGCCCATTGAAGTAAACTTGAAATGGCGAGCGAGAGACGATATCTGATTCCAACCCGCCGTGGTAGTATAGCGGCTTTGGCGCTTCACTGTGACGCTCGAAGCCACAGGGTCAAGCTCCGGCAGCTGCGGCCACATTTCGATGGGGGCGAAATGCAAAAAAATGTGGTTGATCCCTCTTATATAGGAATCGGTATAGAACACGAAAGTGAAACGTGTCTTCACAGAAGTAGTGTAATGTTTATTGCACATTGATATATAATGTCTATTGGTGTTTTGTGGCTAAAGCGCCCTTAGGCGTTGATGCACCCACGCTGACGCCTGGTGGCACGTCTCCTCCATCACGACTACCAACGTCGATGACCATGAGCAACCGTCGTGCATATGGAAGCTGCACTACGCTGCACACGCTAGCACAACGCGAAAGACGAAGCACGTAACTGACACACTAATACAACGCGCAAGACAAAGCACGTAACTGAATCGTCACCGAGTCAAATCAGCGCGTACAGCGCGTCGTAATTGCAGCCTCCGCGATCAACTTCAGAAACATTTTCAGAGCTAATTGCGGAGGCCACGCTCCGCTGTGCTGAGTACGGTGAACGCCACCTAGGTGGCGTTGGTAGTGCTTCTTGATGCCAGCGTCCCTTCGAATGCTGGCATCGAGGCGTCGTAGTGCTGAGACCACCGAAGCGTTCACTGTCGGTGCGCGTTAGTGTCATAATGCAGTACTTCTCTTTTCTGCTCGTAGGCGGCGGCACCGCCCCGAGCAAGAGCGCGGGTACACGGAGGAGTGTTAGATATATAAGGCGCGTCTGTGTAGCTCTCTGCAAATGCGTTTGTGGCGCAATGGGTTAAACGCTCGGCGATCTATCGTCGCGGACCGAGAGGTCGTGGGTTCGATTTCCAAATTTTGCATGTTTGTGGAACTTTTTCTTCTGGTTTCTTTCTTTGTATTATGTTCTATGACGTATTTCCGTGACGGAAATACGTCAGTGAAGTCTTGGTGGACCCCGGCATAAAACACTTTCGTGTTAAAAATTTTGTTTACCATGCATTGGGTGCACGTTAAAGAACCCCAGACGGTTAAACTTAATCTGGAGTCCCCTACTACGGCATGCCTCATAATCTGATAGTGGTTTTGGCACGTAAGACACCAGAACCTAATATACTGACTCCAGTGCTAACGGTTACAAAGCATCCGAGGCGTGCAGAATGACTATTCCTGACTAAGGCCGAACGTATGATCTCTATCCTCAACTTTACAGGGCTCACTTGAATGCATAAAATCATTTCAACTGCGTAAGGTCCTTGAAAACTGCTGGATCGAGTCATATTGTGCAGCCATAGCGGATCAATTTTACGCGATGTACAGATTCGGTACTACAGGCGAAAAAGCGTGTTCACTAATGGCAGCAGTTGAGTCAAACCTACACTTGAACTCTCAGAACACCGAGCGCAGGAATAAAAAACAAAACGATCATATCAGACAGGCTGACCTGATAACTCTGCCAAAAGTCGTCGGATATTCCTTTTCATGTCGTTCTCGCGAACGCATCAGGTTGTACGCATAGAAGGCACATAAGAGGCGTTGGTGCAGAAGCGAAAGTAGAACTTTCCTGCCGTAATTTCCGCTCGGCGCATTCATAAATTAGGTTAGGCTGAAGCAAACCGTATGCCAGGCCTTTGAAGCGCTTGACTTCTTACTCTTCTTACCTGTCTTCTGGTTCAGTCGCCGTCTTCTACCTATCGCTTCGCGACCGGAAACTCAAAGGCGGTTGATTGCATTTGAACTCGAATGATCGAAGCGCCGTCTTAGCGTACGGAAGCCGCTTAACTTTACTCTCGAATGATAGAACTTTAACTCACTTTCGGTGATTTCTTGCTGTTTCACGACTTTTATGTGTGTATATATATTGTTTATTCCAGCATTTATGGGATGAAGATTGTTTTAGATTTTGTTGTGTTTTTTATCAGCTAGGCCTTCTTTCTTTCTCCTTCTTGGTGCCAACTTTCCTCCATTTGCCACATTAAATGCTATCGTAGCTGAGGCATTAACGCCACTCTCTTTGCGCAGTCAGTTCTCCGTAGAGCAATAAAGCTCGTGGGGTCACGTAAAATGGGAAAAATAAGTTGGTAGTCGGGTCCAAATAGCGCTGGCACCAGCTGTCATGGTGTAAGTGCCGTTAGATAAAAAAAAAAACAATTACTCAGTTTGAATGTCAGCGGCTCACTTTAAATGCAGCTCACGCAACTGGTAAATATCGAACTGCACCGAGTTTTCCTTTTCACAGCCATATTTCTACATGAAGCATATAATGTCTCCATGCGTTTTCTTCCGAAACTAAACACATGAAAGGCCTGAGTTTTTATATTTGTAATATAAGGCTACTGCCACCACGGCCACCTTAGACCGCGTATTCAGCAGCGATTCGTCTTTACAACTATTATAAATCGCTGCTCTACTGCTATGCAGTTACTCTTGCTTATTTTTTGCAAGAGTCACCCTGCGGTACTGCTGGCATCGCTAATTGCTGAATTTTGCATCAGTTGGTTAGGAGACCACAGCTGTACCGAATATGTGACTAAGCTATTTGTCCTAGAATATAGATGGAATTTTTAAGAAGTTTTACGAGGCCCTATGATTGCTAGCACACTTTTTATTAAGTTCTTTTGTCCCTGTACAATAGCAATAAACTTATTTGTCGACCTTAACAGTGTGGACAGAACGTTTTTGAGCGAGCACGTGCCGACAGGTGTGTTACGAGTGCCATAAAATATCAATCACAAGCGGTGCCACGCACACTAGAAACCGTCCTTTGTGTTCCAAGATAAAGAGAGAGGCATAGATGGCGAAAAAAAAAGAAAGAATGTCACAGAGGCAAATAATGCTGCTTTTTGACTTGCTGCTGTAATCATGGCCGGAATAGTGTTCCCGATCCTATTACAATGTTATCGCTTTTCACACTTCGTGACTGATCCGTACGGTGCTACACCAACGCTATCAGTGGAATCGGCTGCTCTCGAACGGTGGATCGCAGCGCAGGTGTACAATAGAGCGAAAGGAACCCTTACTTCATACCGCCCCCGTATAATGGTACAAACAATGAAAGATCATCTTCATCATCATCCTATTTTATGTCCACTGCAGGACGAGGGCTGTCCCTGCTATCTCCAATTACCACTGTCTTGCTCTAGCTGATTCCAATTTCCACCTGCAAATTTTCTAATTACATCAACCCACCTGGTATTCTGCCGTCCTCGACTGCACTTCCCTTCTCTTGGCTCCCATTCTGTAACTCTAATGGTCCACCGGTTATCTATCCTTCGCATTACAGGGCCTACCCAGCTCCATTTCTTTCTCCTAATGTCAGCTAGACTATCGGCTATCCCCGTTTGCTCTCTGATGCACACCGCTCTCTTCCCGTCTCTTAACGTTGCGCCTAACATTTTTCGTTCCATCGCACCAAAGTATGAGAACAGAGTCAAATTAGTGACAGCCATTCTTTAGCGGTAGCAAGTCCTAGCAAGGCAAAACTTCCCAGTAAGATGGAGGCTAGAAGTGTTTAACAATGTTCAATGAGACAATGTCGCAAGAGCCAACGTTTCGACAAGGGGACTTGTCGCTGTGAAGGCAGCAAGTGCCCTGACTTACCCTGCCCTAACAAAGATAAGGCCACTTGCCTAAACTTTGGCTCCAGTGACATTCCTTTGTCGACCACTGTTAAATCGTAAATGAAAGAAGTGGAGCACAATTCCGATTTCCTTTCATTCCCTCTCCCAAGTTATTTTTCTCTGTCAGTTAAATAAAATACACAGACCGACCCAGACAACGATTCTTCCCAATGTGCGCAGTGCGTCCCCTGGACGTGAAGGTGACGAGCGCGCGTGACGTACTCGTGGCGGGTCACCGGGCGGAACTGCGCTGCCAGTCGCGGGGTGCGCAGCCGGCGGCACGCATCACGTGGTGGAAGGGCGGCCAGCAGCTGGGCCGCACCGTGGAGAAGCTCGAGGGCAACGTCACCTCTAGCACGCTCATCTTCGTGCCTGGTCCCGAGGACCACGAACGCCTGCTCACCTGCAAGGCAGACAACCCGCAGCTGCCCGACAGCGCCATCGAGGATGCCATATTCCTGTCTGTCACGTGTGAGTACACAAACCAAACCATTTTTTTCAAAATGCGTAATCAATTTTTACAGCGAAGCTGTTAGATGCTAGTTCCCCTAAGATCGTGTCCGCGTGTAGAAAAGACGCCTGACCTATCGGGAAAGGAGAGAAAAAGAAGAGCTCAACCCTGTGAGAATTCTGTGAGAGGGTGCAGATGAAAAGGAGAACGGGGAGGGTGGTTGACGTAAGTCGCGCAGTTCAATACTCCCATTGGAGGGGGAGAGCGTGAGGCACGCCAACCAACGGCGATGTACGAAAAAAGTAGGTTAACGGACGGGTGAGGTGTGAGAGGAGTTCGCGTTAGCGTTGATCGCATATTCGGAGCCACCACCGTGCTCGGAGCTTTGGTCAAGGACTCTTGTCTGGGAAAGTCGTAGAAAAGCGTAAGGAACGCGCTGGGAACGCCGTCGCCCGTGGACGCCGAGCCATTTCTTTCAGAGCCGGGCGTTGCATAGCCATCATCGAAGTGTCAAAAAAAAAAAAAAACGGCAAGTTCGCATTCGGTCGTGCAAAGCTTAAGCACAGCGAAACTGTCGATCCGCAAATCTTACTGGCTGTTACTGCTAGGTATAAAATTGGTTGCTGCTAGGTCTTAACTTGGTTTAACTTAATGACGCATGTTGGAAAGTTATTCTCGAGCGATCATTTTCGGAGGTACCTTCCCTTTCGCAAAATTTCGCATGACTAGCACTGGACGTGTCGACGCCTACGAGCGACAGCGTTCCTGGCATGCCACAAACGCAGGCAGGCTGACCAAGGTTGGCACAGTGCCAAGAACGCTGTTGCTTGGCGACACCGAACGCGTTGGAGGCTAGCCGCTCGATATCAAGCGAACGTTCACACGACTAGGTGCAGCCGGTTTTGTGGCAAACTCTGAGGCCAAGCGCATGCACATTGGGCGAAAGCTATGCACAGTGTACGGGTGGTGCGCAGTAGATGACACACCGGGATGACGTCACGGTGCATGCGCAGTAGCGCGCAGCTGGCGGGAGCTCGGCGGAGACGTGTCTGTGTCGGGCGAAGCGAGCGCGCCCCTGTGGCGCTGGTTACTCGACAACACGAGGTGACGTCATCGTTACTGCTTCGGCGCATGCGCGGTTAGGCGAGGTTGGGCCAGATGGTGCGCAGCTGTGGCTTGGTTGTTGCTAGGCAACGGCGCGGAGTTTCCTGCGGACTTCAGATGTTTCTCCTCCAGCTTTAACACCTTCGCTCCCTTACAAAAATTTTTGTAGAAAGTCTATATAAAGTGTGTAGACATTTGTCTATGAAGTCAACAGACTTTTTGTAGACATTTCTTTAGACTAGTCTACAGACAGTCTATGGACTTATGGCCATACACTACTTGTAGACTAGTCTACAAAATGTCTGAGTCTATAGATTGACTATAGGCTGTCTATAGATCAATGAAATTTCGCTTTTGTAGACAAATGTCTGTAGAATGTCTATAGACAAGTGTCTATAGGCTTATATAGTTCTGCTTTTGTAGAAATAAGTCTATAAAATGTCTATAGACAGATGTCTATAGACTATCTATAGACTATTCCTATAGACCAGTCCATAGACAGTCTATGGACTTATGGCCATACACTTTTTGTAGACTAGTCCACAAAATGTTTGAGTCTATAGATTTACTATAGACTGTCTATAGATCATTGAAATTTCACTTTTGTAGACAAATGTCTGTAGAATGTTTATAGACAAGTGTCTGTAGGCTTATTTAGTTCTACTTTTGTATACATAAGTCTATAAATTATCTACAAACGTCTATACACTATCTATAGACTATTCGTATAGACCAGTCTATGGACAATCTATGGACTTATGGCCGTACACTTTTTGTAGACTAGTCTACAAAATGTCTGATTCTATAGACTGGCTATAGACGGTCTATAGATCAATGAAAAATCAGTTTTGTAGACAAATGTCTGCAGAGTGTCTATAGACAAAATTCTATAGGCTTATATAGTTTTACTTTTGTAGACATGTCTGTGAAATGTCTATAGACTATAAACTATTCCTATAGACCAGTATATAGTCTGTCTATGGACTTATGGCCTTACACCTTTTGTAGAATGTGGTACAGTCTGCCTACAGAGAATTCCTGTAGATCAGTCTATAGCTAATCTATAGACTTCAGCCTTACAATTTTACAGGGTGTCCCAGCTAACTTAAATTTAGTGAAGCAGTTCAATGAAAAATAATATTAAGAAAAGACGCTGCAATCAGATCCGATTTTAAGACCTATGGCGTGCATTCGGCCGTGAGTTCAGAAGTCTGACCTGTAGGTCTTTTTATGATCATATATCTTGCACTGTGTTGTTTTTTAACCTTTCATTTTCATTGACCAGCTTGGCTAAAATTACTGGGACACCATATTACTAGATAATACACCACATTTTGCCAACTATGTTTCGGCAGGCAATGTTATTCTATAAACACTCGCTGCTGGGGTTTGCTAATAAGCAGTTTATTGGAAATGTCTACAAAAATTTATTGTACCCAGTATGCATATGGGAACATACATAGGGAACTGTACATAGAAAAGCATGCATGCAGATGGAAGCAGTCAAAAATCTAAAATGTATGCAGCCGTGAATCATTATGTAAAGCTGCATGAGCATTTGTGTAATTGCACATTGAAGAAAGTTTAGTCGCATGCAATGCATTCACTTGAATGAAATCTACTATCTGCAAGTTAGTTAAAATTTTTGTTTACATATGGCAGCAACAAAATTTTGAACTTATATTATGCATGTGCACCTGTTGCTTCCCATCTGCATTTATGCATTCATGTTAATAGCTTATTAATGATCCTGAACCAGTTGCACTCTCATATGTTGCAGAAACAAATATTTCAAGCAATTCCACTAGTGCAGACTCATGCAGTGCAACAAAGAAAACAAGTGCACCGATATCGAATTAACTGTTTTTATTGAACGATATAATACATTAATTTATTAAAATGCATGTCTTATGCTATCATCAAAAGAGAATATTTAAATATTTACAGCTGCTTCCCCTTGGCAAGCATGGTTGCCAGGCTGGCCTTGACCTTCGTGTAAGCCGTTCCGAAGGTGCTGCAGGTGCATGCTGCAAATATGTAGATACAACAATGTGAGGCAAAAATAACAAATGTGTATTTTTTTACGTTCATTAAGCAGCCTAATATATTCGCTCAAACCACTTAAGTCAATCCTTAATACGGTTTAATTATGCCTAATGGCTGCTTGTCAATACAAAACAGTACCATCGCATAATGTTTCACTCTACCGTATGATGAACAATTAAACTGTTACAATTGCTGCTGGTGCCAGCAACAGTATGTTACATTTTATGACAAGGCCATATGACACATAATGTACTTAATTAACCCAAATGACCTCTATATTAATTGCTGAAACTAGGCTACCCAGTTGGACTGCTTACATTTTTGGCTGGTAATTAAATTTACCCGCGCGGAATGATATGCTCAGAAGAGTGACTGGAGTATTGAACGTATCATGCCAAAGATTGTAATTTATTTTCCTTAATACACATTTAAATGTCTTTCTCGTAGTCTTAACTGATACATCATTGGCCATAACTTCAATAGAACGCAGATGGATTGATTGTGTCGATATGGTCACTTAGTTTCCTATAGATAATCATATCTTTATGGAATGCTGATACGGTTGCAAGTTAGGTATACCACATGTGCACCAGAAATACCCCGTGAGCACTTTCTGTGTTGTGGCACGACACATATGCACCTCCTGGGAAACAAAACTGAAACTGTCATTACAACGAATGCTATCACAGTAAATAATTGAAGGCGCTCTATATCATAAGTATTTTTTCTAGAGTTTCGAGGTTCAGGACACTTACGTAATGAAAAAAGATTGAGTAAGAAATGCCCCCATGTCAGCATGCTTCACTTTCATTTCTTTTCAGAAAATGGTACCAATTTGTTTTTTGGGGAGGTGAAATGCTTCAAAAATATGTTTAAGACAGCGATTCTCTGGAAACATTGTATGGAAATAACAAGACAGCATACCTATGTTGACATTTTCAATTTCCCTGATGTTTTTCCAAGCTTTCCCTGGCTGTTTTCATGAAAATTCCCTGGCAGTCTATGACACCCGCAGTTTAGGGGCAATAAAAAATATTGTGGTTTAATGCTTGCCAAATTACTGCCAGTACATAATTGTAATTATAACGAATAACACGTCAGTCACTTGAAATGCACTATTAGATTAAGCTGAATTGAAGCACTTGGTTAATAAAGCTGACAAAGGCTTGGCCAAGTTCGTAATTCATGGCAACATGAGCACAGCACAGAAAATCCTCAAACTCTTCTCAAACCAATGGCTTCAGTTTCAAACGTGTAAAGGGTGCTTCCCCGAGCCACTAATTTATTTTTCTCCAATTCTTTCGGTTAAGTTGCGAAGCTGCGATTGACTGGGCTTATCGCGAGTTTCGTGCTCTGAAAGCTTTTGCGGTTATATATATATATATTTATACTGGTTGACAGGAGCCCCATAAATACTCCTACTTTTGACTTACGAAAACGGTAGCACACGCTGCTGATGCATGACCCGCAAACACGGCCTTTCATCTGAGTACGCTAGCATTTATTCAACTGTACGTCTCTTTTAGACAATTCGTCACTCTAGCACAATTTCGAGGTATATACATAAAGCGCTTTAGATGAGTTTTATTAGACAGGCAGCGCAGCGTTTATGGCCGCCGATCGAGCGCCACAAAACGAGACCTGCCTACAGTACGCCGCTTAACACACACAATCCGCGCTTATTTCTGCTCAGTATCCACTTTAAACATGGTGTATTTCCTTTTTCACGGATATTGACAATGACGGTAAAATGAACAAGCGCGAGCGATCGCTTGCCGTTAAACATTCCCTATAGTAGAATCGAGAACCCGAGCGCGTTTACAAACCAAACGACAAATCGACACTACGCCCGAGTCGCCTACATTACATGCAGCCGGTTCGCGCTACGAAATACGCTTACCTAGTCATGAGCTAGTGACGGAAAACATCTTCGTTTAAACTTACCGTTCAGTGTAGTTGACGTGTGATGCCACAAAGTCGAGACGAATACACAGACACAAAGGTGCAGGCAGCTCACGAGCAGCAACAAGCGTTGACTTGCCTGGCGCAGCCGTTGAGAATTCAAATCGACGCGGAGAGATGGCGCGCCGCCGTTGCTGCAGCTGCGCATGCGCAGGCGTTGAGGCCGCCGACGGCGTCCGTGCTCCGAGAAACCCGAGCGCCTTTGCCCTTTTCTTTTTTTTCTTTTTTTTTTTATTGTCGCGCGCTCTCTCTCACTCTCTCTCTCTCTCTGCGTTCCATGCGCGCAAAACCGGTTGCTTTCACCTCCCATTGTTCAGTTCTTTCCATGGAAGAAGGAAATGCCTTGGCGCGCTGTATTACGAACGCTGTGGGCTATCGCATGGAGCAAGAGCGCACACGTGAATGAACGCAGTGTTTGTAAAAACCGTTAGCACGCACGTCAGGCGCTAGCATTGTGGCCAACGACGATGAGTAATGCAGTGCATTTCTAGCATAGCTTCCAACGTACCGCCAAATGGGATACCTGCGCACATGTTAGTGCACATTTGTCTGTTCCGGTGATATGTCAAAGCAATCAATAAATTAATGACGTACGCATATGCTCGGCCGCACAGGCATATAGCGCCTGGAAAGGACTGGGTGGGCTCAGAGTATCTGGCGCACATTGTAAGTGAACGAGAAGCTTTAATGAATTTATAGCGCGGGATATCAGTCTGCGATAAACCACCCGATATTAGTGATGCAGCCTAGATATGGGGAGAACCTAAAGAGTATCTGAGAATCAGACGACACATAAGGTGCACACCACATGCGCGACATCGGTTCATCGCACACTAGCAAATTCTGCGCTGTCAGCTATACACATTACAAGTCTCTGTGCTGTTAGCATGATGCCTGTTTGTAATCCGCTTCTTGCTAAAACTGGCATTCATAACCTCTATTTACATGATTGGATCGGCAGTTTGTTTCTTTATTTTACTGCCGCAAAAGTAATGCTATGAAAAACAACTGCAAAGACTGTCTTGGGATTGCCGAGAGCGACTACGGAGATCACATAATGTGGTGAACAAATGCGGAAGTATATACACCATGTCTATAATAAACTCTACAAAAAGGCTTTAAAGAAATGGCAGCAGTATATACAATCCCAGTGGCTTATATCAAACGTAGCTCCGTATTATCCACCTGTACCTCCACTTGGTTACAGCGCACATGGGTTGGGCCGGGTTTAACGACTTTTGTCTATAGACGGCAAGTAAACCTGAAGCAATAAGGCTTTTACAATATCGGCTGTCCTTTAGTTCATCTCACAGCTTACCGCAATCGGTATACGGTCTGTTCGCTCGAGTTAACATGATCTTTGGTGATGTCCCACCCTATAGCCTTCATCGGGGGGGGGGGGGGATATAGGCAACCATTAAAGAATAATTTCAAGCACATAGAAGTATATATTCCGCCTCCGTGTGGTTCGCAAGGAAAAATTATCATCGGGGATGCATTCCCGACTAACTAGGGTGCCGGGCCCAGAGCTTACATGTTACAAACTAGTGCAATACTGGATGAAACTCGGCGAGCACACTCTTAAACACCTAATTATCTGGCAAAATAATAATTAAGAACTGCGTAATTCCATGACAAAGAGGCCGTGGTGACCTTTATAGCTTTTCTCTGTAGACAGTCTATAAACTGGCAATCGGCTAAAGAAATAGCAAACAGAAAAACTTTTGCGTATAAACAGTATATTAGACCGCTAATATAGGCAAAAAACACAATTTAATTACTTTTGTCAAGACTAAATTTATAGACAGGGAATAGATAAAAGAAGTAGACACCTTATCAACTTTCGCCTATAGAAAATCTGTAAACCGGGCGTATACAAAAATAATCAACACCTTATCGACTGTCGCCTATAGACAGTCCACTAACAGACACAGAATGAACAAGAATAAATATACACGGTATCGACTTTGGTGTATACGTAGTCTATAGATAGGAAGTAGACAAAAATAAACAGACATCTTATCGACTCTTTTTCTGTAGACCGACTATAGAATGGGAGTAGACAAAAAGAAATAAAAATCTTATTACCTTTTGTCTATAGACAATCTATAGACAATGAATGGACAAGATTAATTAGAGACCATATCGAATTTTTTTCTATAGCTTGTCTATAGAGAGGAAGTAGACAAAAATAAACAAACATCTTATCGACTTTTTTCTGTAGACAGACTATAGAATGGGAGTAGACAAAAAGAAACACAAATTTTATTAACTTTAGTCTATGGACAGTCTATAGACAATGAATGGACAAGAATAAATAAAGACTGTATCGACTTTTTTCTATAGATAGTCCATAGAAAGGAAGTAGACAAAAATAAACAGGCATCTTATCGACTTTTCTCTGTAGACCGACTATAGAATGGGAGTAGACAAAAAAGGAATAAAAATCTTATTAACCTTTGTCTATAGACAGTCCATAGACAGTGGATAAACAAAAATAAATAGCGACTGTATCGTCTTTGTTCTATAGATAGTCTATAGAGAGGAAGTAGACAAAAAGAAACAAACACCTTATCGATTTTTTTATAGACTGTCTATAGAATGTGAGTAGACAAAAAGAAATAAAAATCTTATCAATTTTTGTCTATAGACTATCTATAGACAATGAATGGACAAGAATAAATAGAGACTGTATCGACTTCTTTCTATAGATAGTCTATAGAGAGGAAGTAGAGAAGAAGAAACAAACATCTTATCGACTTTTTTCTATAGACTGTCTATAGAATGTGAGTAGACAAAAATAAATAAAAATCTTATCAACTTTTGTCTATAGACAGTCTATAGATTATTTATCAACAAAAGAACAAATCTATAAAAAGGCAAAGTTGTCTACAAGTAGTCTATAGACATTCTACAGACAGTCTAAACTCATTTTTGTAAGGGGTGCGCTGGAGACGTGCAGTTGATGTAGCTGTCTATACGTAAAAAAAAATCAAAAACGCTGCACAAGACAAGAAAATCATGCAGAACCCACGCACATGTTGAAGTCTACATGATTGCTCTGATAACGCGCTGCTATGAAGCATTGCATCTAGCGCTCGATCCACTCCATCCGCGGGCGCCAACAAATGCAAAATAGTCATAACTGCAGCCCGCGTTCTTCAACGCCCCGGGACTACACTACCGAGGCGCCCTTGCTATGACAACAGGGCTGGGTACAGCCAAGTCTAGCGCGGCATGTCCTGAGGAAGCTCGTGATCGAACATCACATTCCAAACGTACGCCCAATGTCCAGCGAACATCGTTATTCGGACTCGGACGTTCGGATCTTAAGTGGAGGTCCTGTGGAGATTTTGTGCCGTCTGCTTGGGAAGCGATGACTGGTAAAGGCAACGCGGCCGTTAATGCATTGGTATCCCCAAGGCCCGTTCGAAGCGGTGTTTTTCAGATAATCATTTTTCTGTTCTGCTTACTTGTTTTTACCTCTGTCCTCATCTCTCTTTTGCTCAACAAGTGCGCGGCTGGCGCATTTTGTCGATATAAAAGTCCGGCGGAAGCATTAGGGTCGGTGTCTATTGCCAGTCAGTGATGATGAAATGGAGACGGCATCGCCGAAACTGGAAAAGCAATAACAACGTAACGTCAATACACCCACTTGCGCACCTCGCAATTGGCCCATTTTTAACAGGCTGGTTTACATGCTAGTTTAACGTAAGTTAGCAATACTGCGGCTGTATTTTCTCTCTAAACCAAGAACATGGCAATGACTTGGCTGTTATTTCTCGAAGTCCCGGCCACGGCGGCTGCATTTCGATGCGAAATGCGAGTACACCCATGTACTTAGATTTAAATGCACCTTTAAACAACCCTAGGTGGTCCCAATTATTCCGGAGTCCCCCACTACGACGTGCCTCATAATCAGATCGTAGTTTTGGCATGTAAAATTTCATTTTTTTTCTTTCTTGAAAGTCCCACAATAGCTAGCAATATTGGGATTGCACTCCGCTCTAAACAAAACATTCGCCAATATTGCTATATACTACGCTGCTATAGCACGGTATTGAGTCGGTACCAAACTTGAAGAATTTTTTTGTCTCTGTTAAACAAAAATTACTGTGATTAGGCTTTCAGAATAGAATTATGTGGTGTCCTATGAAATACATAACCTTTCAAATTTTTAGTTGGAACACCTGCATACGAATTATACCACTGAAAACATGACACAATTATAAATTTCAATGCCTTTCTCGCACATCTTGCGGTTGTTGCATACTAAAATATTTCAGTTAATTATTTGGACAGAACACCATCAATAGTAGTTAACATAGCAACCGTGGATAAATGTAAAGTTTAAAGGAATACCTCGCAAAGTCCCACAATAGCTAGCAATATTGGGATTGCACTCCGCTCTAAACAAAACATTCGCCAATATTGCTATATACTACGCTGCTATAGCACGGTATTGAGTCGGTACCAAACTTGAAGAATTTTTTTGTCTCTGTTAAACAAAAATTACTGTGATTAGGCTTTCAGAATAGAATTATGTGGTGTCCTATGAAATACATAACCTTTCAAATTTTGTCAAATTTCAAATTTTACAAAGAGCTACTTTGTAACCCAAAGTAGCTCTTTGGCCAGCATTATAAAAGTTGGCCCTCCAACGGAGAGTGCTCAGTAAAAAAAAATTCTTCTAAGTTATTGAGACGAAATTTGCAGGTTCTTAATGAAGTTTTTTTTTCGATATTTTCTCCCATACAATGTTTTGTTTGAAATAATACAATTCAACTGGCGCCCAGGGAGACATTTTTTTTTCGTTCGAAATATTTTGGTAGTGCATTTTTGTAAGCCTACTAATTACCCACAATTAAAAAAGAAGAAATTGTAGAAGTTGGAGCTGCGCGCTCATCGTTTGATGTGGAATGTCCCTATATAATAGAAATGAACTGCTGCACGAAATAGGCGTTACATGAATACAGTACTATTTCGCTACCTCAATCTCGTTTGTGGTAAGCGAATTATCGGTTTCTTATGTGAAAGCTTTCAAAGGTTTCTTGCAAACTATTCAGCCCGAATCTCGTATAGAATGAATAATCAATCATTTTAGTGACCTGCTAACTTCTTCACAAGTGCATTACATTATCTGATCGAAATACAGTCGAACTCGGATATATCGACTTCGGCTGTACTTCGTATAGGTACAGTCGAACTCGGATATATCGAGTTCGACTGTACCTATATATCAAAAACGTTTGATATATAGGTAATTCGATATATAAAACAACACGCCCTGAGGCAAACGGCGGCTTACCGATTGGTGCGTCCGAGGGCTGCTAAGTTAATGAACTCTGAAGAAGAAGAAAAAAAAAAAGCAAGCACACTTTATTTGCTTGCTAAAAAATTGCTGGATCTCTTTCAACTTCATTGCAAAGTCCAATTTGATTCTTTTCTTTACACCAGCAGCGGTCATCGCTTGCGGAAAAGGAACGTACGAATAGTCACTCAACCCACACCATGACACCACGAAAATCGTAAAGAAGAAATATTGACGTTCGAGGTAGCACGCGGGCTAGCCGAACAGCTCGATGGGGCTCTATTGACTGTACACACTAAAGTCCTTAGATGTTCTGCTCTGTCTCTAGCCGTTCTGCTCTCTTTTAAGTAGCGACATCTACCTCCGTCGGCAGCCATGTTCTTCCTAACCTCCTGAAGCGGCGTACCTGCGTAGATTGCTTCCGACGGTCAACGGCCACTTCTGCGCCGCATGAGTCAAATGTAAGTCTCGGGCATGAGGCCAGATAGTCAAATACGAATCCAAAAGCGGCTTAGTACTGCACTGTCGAGGCCGAACGCGAAAGTTGTCTTTACGGCGACGCCTGCCGCGTTTCTAGCTGCGCTCGCGCCGACTGCAGAAAATCTTTCGCACACGGAAAATATAAAAAGATAAACACGCACAGAAACATAACGTGTCTTCAGCCGGCCCTCAAGTTTGCTCGCAGCAGCATGAAAATGACCGCGAGGGACAACGTTAGGAAGAACATGGCCGCCGAAATAAGCGCCGACCAATGAGATTCGTCGGCGGTGCTTCAATGCTTGTCGCTACTTAAAGAAAGCAAAAAAAACAAAAAAACAACACCGCATATCCACGGGGTGAATGATGATGAGTGGGCGAAGCTCCGGAGGGAATCATCGGTAAACCGTGAATCTTCCGTGTAATTCGCCCAGTCTCGCCGCACTAAATCGAACGATTGACTTCCACCAATGACACGCGCCATATGTGACGTCATTACTATTTTATAACAGCGCCCTTCATTATAACTGCACCATCTCCCGCTTAAGGGGACTTCCCTACAGTATTCCTAGACTGTAGGGAAGCATTTTTCTTCTGGGACATCTTACAACGTACTCTCAAGAAAGACCTACCTGTAGACTCATTCGGTATACGATTTTTGCCAGTTGAACATGAGGATGGTATTCCATTTGACCTCATTATGCTCCTGGGCCTGCACAGCATTTGGCGATCTAGGATGGCAGTGCGGAACGCTGACATAGACGCGAAACCGATACGGCTATATTTCAAGGAAAGCATTAATAGAATTATTACTGTGTACCAGTTTCAAACCCCAGAGCCTGAATTGCTCCCAAGAGTTGGCTCCCCGTTAATGGCTCCCCGTTAATATTCGGGCATGTTAAACATGCCCGAATATTAACGGGATAGCGCGAAGCCAGTTCCAGGAGTCTGTTCCCTCGAATGTATGTTTTTGTGTAATTGTGCTGTTCAATGTGGCAATAAAGAAAAAAAAAAAAGCTTCGTGGCGTAGTGGTTAGCGCCGCGCGTTCGGAAGCGAGGGGTCCCTCGTTCGATTCCGCGCTACGGACACAACTTTCGGAATTTTTTTTTTTCATAATGTAGACGTGGCTACCTACTACGACGACTACTACTACTACTACAGAGGAGGGACAGACCCACACCCTAAGGAGCTTCGCCCCTAAAATATCTAGGGACTTTAGTACACACGACCCACACGGCTCAACTGACTGCACATAGTCTTCTCCACCTGCAGGTCCCAGAAGACCTCCGAGTGCACAAAGAAGTGCAATTCTTTGTGCACGTTCGATATATCGAATGTGCTGGTGAACGAGCATTCTATATACGCGTGCACCAACCAACCCTATACATTTGCATGGGATTTTCAAGGAGATCTTACAGCTATTCGATATACACAATTATTCGTTCTATATGAGTTCGGTATATCCGGGTTCAACAGCAGTACACAAAAGCTATTTAGGATTTAACAACTTAAGCACCCGAAAATTTCTGCGCAGTGTAGCTACGTCAAAACAAATCGTGTTATCTCTACCCGAGTGAATATCGAATAACGCAATTACACGCATATTCTTTCGCACCTACGGCTACTACGAAACATTGTATACATTTCGCTTACTGCATTCATGCCATCTGCCGCCTTTGCTGCACAGCCCCGCCTACAGCGTATGCGAGGAGGGTTAGAGCGAGTCCCTCCAGAGACGCTCTAGTCGCCTCGTTGGCGGAGAACGGGCACCCATTCCGCCTTCCGCTACTGGCGTGAGCTCACAGACACTATCATCACACTAACGATCCGGCTGAGGTGTTGTGCATATGCATTGCTCTTAGCGGAAGAGGCAGTAAACGACACGCTAACGCGGATCTGACTGCCGCAAGCAGCTTCCTTGTCACCGCTCTGATTTCGTGCACAATGGAGGTGCACGACGCCTGCAGTGCCACTGACGGCACTCATCACGCCTTCGTAGTGGGACGCAGTTTCATACAATATTTACTAGAGGGAAGTCTGGGAAGTCTGCCGCTTGTGTCTACGGGAGCTGCCATGGGGCGGTTCTGCCAGCATGGGAATTATGGGAAGTGCACGGATTTGCCCAAAAGCTTCGTCCTTCTGACTTAAAACGGCTTCGTGACTTTTGTCAACGCGTCATCTTCAACGAAGTACTGCGTCATAAAGTAATTAAATGAACATTATTAAAGGTGTCCTACGGCAGGACTCGAACACAGGACCTGTAGTACACAAGCCCGACATTGAAACCATTACGCCACAAACGCTTTTTTTTTCTATATTGCCACATTGAACAGCACAATTACACAAAAACATACATTCGAGGGAACAGACTCCCGGAACTGGCTTTGCGCTATCCCGTTAATATTCGGACCCGCCGTGGTTGCTCAGTGGCTATGGTGTTGGGCTGCTGAGCACGAGGTCGCGGGATCGAATCCCGGCCACGGCGGCCGCATTTCGATGGGGGCGAAATGCGAAAACACCCGTGTACTTAGATTTAGGTGCACGTTAAAGAACCCCAGGTGGTCCAAATTTCCGGAGTCCCCCACTACGGCGTGTCTCATAATCAGAACTGGTTTTGGCACGTAAAACCCTATAATTTTTTAATAATCGGGAATGTTTAACAATGCATTGTTAAAAATTGCGCCACGAACGCATGTATCCACAAGCGGCATAGAACGCCCTTATGAATTTCTCGCGGGCTAGTCAGCGCGTTGAGACGCTTGGCGCGTTTCGATTTGGCCACCTCGACAAGCTGAACCGCGGAAATTAGTAGCGATTGTGTGCGTTCGCCGAGTATTCTGCACTTAGAAAAGTATACAATGCTCTGAAATTTAAGTCAATGAAGGCAGATAAAGCGCGTAATAAACGAAGCCACAGGAGCGTCTGAATCTGCAAGCACGAAGGTCAGATAAATCCATGTACTTCCCATCATTCACATGGTGGCCGAACGGTCGCAGCGCCAGGGTTCCCTCCAGTGGTTATTGTATGAAGCCCTATGGCCCATCCATAGCTAATATAGGAGGCTATGGCCCAGCAGGAGTTGCCTTCCGAGCGAGGAGTTACATGACTCGCTTCGGTGCTGCGTCGAGCCAACATGACGCACCTGTGTATAGTTGGAACATGCATGGTTCGAGGCACTCAAGCGCCGTACCAAACCTTGCTATCGCTGTCAACGCTTGGCTCATTGGGCGAAACTGCCGAATGTTTATCATGTTAACAAGTGTTGCATGGGCCCTTTAAACGTGGTATATTGGACAGTTTTATGAGAGCGTTTACGGTATGCTCCGGATAGAGATGTAAAATTTCCTGAAATTTTGAGGGGCGTGAGAAAAAAAAAACTGGTTTCTCTCGTGTTTTGTTTTTCAGAAAATGCGAAAAAAAGACAATTGTGCACAGAGCTACTCAAAACCGGGCACATTTATTTCTTTAACACTGAAAAGAATGTAATTGTTACATTATTGCATCACAAAAGTCCCAGCAGAGCTTCCGGGTTCAAAATCTAGGCGTGATTTCATGCCAAGGCATTCATTTCACATCAAAGTGTCAAGACCGACATTTGTATCAATCAGTCCCCTTCATTTCCGCTTGATGCGTTAACGCTTCGCTGGGAAACGGACGAAGTATTCCGGACATTGAAGTTCAAGTGCACGTGCACAAGTTTTTGCACGCGATCTCCTGCGAGCATGTTGCGTAGCTTGGTGCACACATTTCCAAACTCGGGCCTGTTTCTTTCACATGCCGAAGAAGAAGGGGGAATCTGCAGTACGTGACAGGCAAGTGGTCTCAAGTGGTTGGTTGAAGTCCTTGCCACCCCAGGGATAGGTCCAGGTGCGTCGCAGCTAGTAATGCCGCCTCGTAATATTCGACAAGAACACAGTCAGGAGCGACGTGCAGACAGAGCTAAACAGCTACAAAAGCGCTACGAACAAGCCGCAGACGTAGTCCTACGTGTACACCGCGGAATATGAGTACTCCCATCAGAACGCCATGGCGGTCGCCGCTTAGTCGCGGGCTCACAGTACCGCCTCGCCGCGACCGGATCAATACTCGCTACTCAACCCGAAGAAGGCGAGGAAACCGCCATAGCTTTGGCCCTACGCCTGTACCAATTCATACTGCATCATCAACGATTAAAAAATGGCCATTCGCAACTACACAACAGGACTTATAGCACCCCAAGCACAGAAGATACTCTCCGGCACTCCCCCCTCAAGGCAAAGCCGTGTCCAGATCATCTGGGCCCCTGCTCACTCGGGTCTGGCTGGAAACGAAGCCGTCCAAGATGCCGCCCGAGCTCTCGCACACCGGGCGCATCATCCTTCTCCTGCGTCTTCCGATCCTGACGAGCCTTCTGTTCTGCATCACGGTCACGCGCGCGACCGAATGGTCACATTCAGAGAAATCCTCCTCCATTACCGCAGAGAGCGGTTACTCTACCCCCCAGCACACAAAACACTGAATAAATCTCAATCCACCGCTTGGCGACTACTTCGGACGCAAACTTTCCCAAACCCCATGCTAGACACACGCATTTACTCCGTTGCATACTCCCCCCTCTGCAAAGCCTGCGAGGCCCGCGCTGACCTCGATCACATCATCTGGGCATGCCCCAAAGCTTCACCCACCAACACCCACCGCATCAACACTACAAGCATAATAACTACGGCCGAGCAGTGGGAGACTTTGCTGGTCAGCTTGGACCCAAAAGAGCAGCTCTGGGCCGTCCGGATCGCCGAAGACACCGCCAGAAAGCAAGGACTGACCGTCGTCTGAGGAAGGGGAATCGTGGGGGTTAGTCCCCCAACCCGCACCGCCCCCGGACCACATCACTGACTCAAAAAGTCGGAGTTTTGCCCGAAAGCCGAAACATGAATTGCGATAGCAAATTAGTAGGGAGCTAAACGGAGTTGGGATAGTAGTTTTATCGGCTGCATAAACTTGGACGCCGTCGCTTACTAACTGAATTAACAAGCATGGTGTCAGCACGCACAAGCAAAAATGAATAGGTTATGCTCGATGACCACAGACAACCACTGTGAAAACGCTGACGTGGGCAAGCGCGGCTGCAGCAGCGAGTGAAGGTTCGTGCGGTCTATCCGCTTCAGTGGCGAAAGCACAGCGCATACAAATTTAAGAGCCGTGTGGAGATCGCTTTCAAGATACAGCCCGCAGCCGCGCAAAGTACAAGTACGCCGTTGCTGGCAGAGTAGAAGCCGCAACCCCCCCCCCCCCTCCCATGCTGCCTTCCCGCTTTCCTCCTTTCGCGTGGGAGATTGAGGCGCCAGTTCCCCTTGCTCCTAGTAGCAAGATATACATTTGATGCCGCAGCTAAACGTCACCTCTCCTCCCTCTCTCACATCCCCACACGGCCCTTCGCACGACGGAAGACGTCGCCTTTGCTCTCCACCGTGCGTTCGCTCTCTGTGAAAGCGCGCCTAACAGCATACGGCGCGCGGCGACCATTTTATCGCCCTTGGACTTTATACAGAACCTCATGGTGACGGCGACGACGACGACGGCAGAAATCCGCTTGGAGTGTCCATATAATTACTAACGCAATAATGAAGTTTTATTTCTCGCAGACTCCCAAACTCCTTTTTTCACCAATTTCCCTTGCAGGTTCTGTATTTAGTGACATTACACGTTTTTTTCTTTTCAATTTTATCCAGTCTGAAAAAAAAACTTTTTTTGTGAAGTTTTCAACGTGCTTATTTTTTTCAACGGCTTTACATCTGCAGCTCCGCCCAGACCGGTGTATCCTAACAATTTGCACACAGTCACTAATGCGCGTGCGCACAAAGCTCACACCGGCAGCGGAACCCAGAACCAGCGCCTCTGTTTTTGAAGCGAAAGCTTCATTACGCTACCTCGGGCAGCTGTCGGCGACTCAACAGTTTTAACCTTGAGAGCTAGAGGTCAAACCACAAGAGAGCATTAAGGTGCGTTTATAGTCCTACGTTATCGTTGCTCACACTTTGTCTTCCATAATTTACAAACTTATTCCTCGGATGTTTGAGTATGACAGCCTCATGAAACAAAACACCGGCAGCGCATGCCTTTTATGTTAAATATTCTCAAACCAAACATTAAAGTTCCAAACAAAAAAAATTGACAGTCACTTTAGCATACGGCAAAGAGGGTGAAGGTGAAAGCCTCCGTGCTCAAGTGACATTCATTAAATTACTTGACGTTCTCATTCCAATGCATTGTTACTTTTGAAGCGAAAGCTGCATTACGGTATCTCGGGCAGCCGTCGGCGACTAAACAGTTTTCACCTTGAGAGCTAGAGGTCAAACCTTATAGTCCGATTTTATATAAGGTTTATAGTCCGACGTTATCGGCACGCGGGCGAGCGTCATCAGGCGCCGGACGCATCGGAGCGCATCGGCCGCGCGTCCGGTTATGTTGGCGGCGCCAGTACGTCGAACCATTGGTCGACCTATAGCCGCTGTTGTTCTCGCCAACGTGAGATAACGTGTGCGTGCGTTCACGATACGTCGGACTATATTTAGGCTTTTACGGAGCCCTGAAAGGAGACCTTTCCGCCGTTGCCCGAGTAGTATTGGGCCCGGCTGCGAGTTGCAACCGAGTCTCACTACTTTACTGATCACCGCAGTGTCTTCATAGTCATAAAAATTATGAATAAACACTGTATTGGTTGTAAACATGTCTGTATATCATTGCGAAACCACAATTCGGCCACAGCTCGACAATGGACCTAGTCACGGTAGTGAAGCTTTCGCTATCAACCAGGGTTAACAAAAGCTAAACCACGCCAATTTTTTTTAACACGAAAGTGTTTTATGCCGGGGTCCACCAAGACTTCACTGACGTATTTCCGTCACGGAAATACGTCACACGAACATACACGAACATAATACAAAGAAAGAAACCAGAGGAAAAAGTTCCACAATCATGCAAAATTTGGAAATCGAACCCACGACCTCTCGGTCCGCGACGATAGATCGCCGAGCGTTTAACCCATTGCGCCACAAACGCATTTGCAGAGAGCTACACAGACGCGCCTTATATATCTAACACTCCTCCGTGTACCCGCGCTCTTGCTCGGGGCGGTGCCGCCGCCTACGAGCAGAAAATAGAAGTACTGCATTATGACACTAACGCGCACCGACAGTGAACGCTTCGGTGGTCTCAGCACTACGACGCCTCGATGCCAGCATTCGAAGGGACGCTGGCATCAAGAAGCACTACCAACGCGTTCTCGCAGAAGCACTACTAGGTGGCGTTCACCGTACTCAGCACAGCGGAGCGTGGCCTCCGCAATTAGCTCTGAAAATGTTTCTGAAGTTGATCGCGGAGGCTGCAATTACGACGCGCTGTACGCGCTGATTTGACTCGGTGACGATTCAGTTACGTGCTTTGTCTTGCGCGTTGTATTAGTGTGTCAGTTACGTGCTTCGTCTTTCGCGTTGTGCTAGCGTGTGCAGCGTAGTGCAGCTTCCATATGCACGACGGTTGCTCATGGTCATCGACGTTGGTAGTCGTGATGGAGGAGACGTGCCACCAGGCGTCAGCGTGGGTGCATCAACGCCTAAGGGCGCTTTAGCCACAAAACACCAATAGACATTATATATCAATGTGCAATAAACATTACACTACTTCTGTGAAGACACGTTTCACTTTCGTGTTCTATACCGATTCCTATATAAGAGGGATCAACCACATTTTTTTTTCAGTGCCAGCCAGATGCGGCCGATCCAACAGTTCACCCCCTTCTCTGATCGCCCTTCTTACTCTCCCCCGTCGGCTAGCGTTCGCGCCTGCTTTACGTCGTGGGGGAGAGTACCCTCTGGGTGGTGCCTCACGGCGGAAATCGGAGGAAGTAATCCTGAAAGACGCGTGAAGCGTCTACCCCATCTCCTCCGGAACGGCAGCGGCGCGCGCTCAGACGCACGCGTGACGCAAGCAGCCGTACCTAGAGTTACTGTATATAGCTCCCGATATGACTCCCTGCGCTAGCCATACATTATATATATGGCTAGCGCAGGGAGTCATATCGGGAGCTATGTACAGTAACTCTAGCCATAGCCTCTGGGTAGCGTGACATTGCGGCAACTCACTGAACTAAGGCGAACTAACGGCTCCCATTGCGGAGCGAGCGATTGCACTGGCACTAAAAAAATTACTCCATCTCCAGCCTATTCTATTACACGCTATTGTACACGCTAGCCTATTCGTGGCCAGCGTGTACAGCCCCCCTCGGGACCAGTTACCGGACTTCGATCATTTTTTACGAAAACTCAAGAAGTCCACGAATGGCCACCAAGTCGTAATAGGGGGGGACTTCAACGCCTCGCACACGGCATGGGGCTATCATACCACCACTAGGAAGGGTGCTAGAGTGCACGATGCCGCCCAACAACACAGACTCACCCTCTGGAATGATCCTCTCCAGACTACGAGAATTGGAAACAGCGTCTCCAGGGACACAAACCCCGATCTTACTTTTACGGCGGACGTCCCCTGGGCAGAGTGGAGTCGGCTTCCGGAAACCCTAGGGAGCGATCACCATATCCTCCAATTAGATGTAGCACACACCCGTAGACAGACCAAGACCGGAATTGCACGACTAACTGAATGGAAATCCTTTAGGGACAACCTAGATTCCGGAGCAACTATAACCGACATTGACGAGTGGCTCAAAAATGTGCTAGATATAGCAGAACGCCACACCAAGGTCATACAACTTGATGCCGATACGCCCGCGGTTGACGCGCACCTTCTCCACCTCTGGGAAGCCAGAAGTGCCCTCCTCAAGAGATGGAAGCGACAAAAGCTCAACAGAAAGCTAAAGACACGCGTCGCTCTCCTTACCAAGCAGGCTCAGGAATATGCGGACCAAATCGCCAGGCAGAACTGGCACGCTTTCTGTGACAAGCTACAAGGGACTCTGAGCACCAAAAGGACATGGCACCTCCTACGCGCACTCCTAGCCACGGAACCTACCAAAGCGGAACAGAAGCAACATCTCCACAAACTTATCCACAACCACGACGGGTCAGAGGAACACCTCCTCCGAGAAGTACAAAAGAAGCTCTGCGGAGATGCACCTTCTCGCGCGTCAACTAGCAGCAACGTATACGCTGGAAAACCGAATCTAGAACTCGACCGACCCTTCACGCAGGCAGAACTCCACGTAGCCCTAGCCAAGCTGACTAGAAATACCAGCCCCGGCAAAGACCGGATTGCAAACAAGCATTTACGCAACCTACCGCAGCAGGCCACTGCGGCTCTCCTCCGGTACTACAACGAGTGCTGGGAGAAAGGAGAACTGCCTGCTGTATGGAAGCACTCGGAGATCACTATGATACCCAAGCCCAACAAGCCTCTCAGCTTGGAGAACCTACGCCCGATCTCCCTCACCTCGTGCGTGGGAAAGCTCTTCGAACATATGGTGCACGACCGCATTACCCAGTACCTCGAAGATAACGGTCACCTACCAGACACCATGTTCGGCTTCAGGCAGCACCTTTCAACGCAGGACGTACTCTTACAACTGAAAGAAGGCCTCCTCGATCACCTTAACAATCGAAGCAAGTACTGCATACTGGCAGTAGACGTCAAGGGAGCCTTTGATAACGTCAGTCACGACGCGATCCTCCACAACCTCGAAGGCACCGGCTGCGGCACTAGGACCTACGCGTACGTCCGAAACTTTCTGACAGACCGCACGGCAACCGTCGGGATCTGTAACATCCGCAGCGAAAGCTTCCAACTTCCAAACAGAGGCACCCCGCAAGGGTCGGTCATCTCACCGCTACTCTTCAACGTGGCTATGATCAAGTTACCCAAACTCCTCGAGACCATACCAGATCTGCATCACGCGATGTACGCTGATGACATCACGCTCTGGACCAGAGCTGCGAACATTGGAAGGCAAGAAACCGCCCTACAAGAAGCCGTAAACACCATCGAAAGCTATCTCCAAAACTGTGGCCTCCGCTGCGCGCCCGAGAAATCTGAGCATCTCGTCCTGAAAGCAAGAACGAGAGGCAGGCCACCCAGCTACGAAGAGCCCGACCCCTGCGTCACCCTCAATGGGACGCCAATCCCGAAAGTCGATACGCTACGAATACTGGGACTCCTTATTCATAAGGACGGATCCGGAGCGGCCAGCCTACCAAGACTACAACGCACCCTTTCGCAGCTCACGCACCTCGTCAAGAGGATCTCAAGCCAAAGAAGCGGCCTCAAGGAGCAAGACACGCTCAGAATAATACAAGCACTGCTCACCAGCCGCATCACATACGGTATGCCGTACCTGGCTTTAAAGAACGCAGAGATCGAAAAGATCAACATCATGATAAGGAAGGCAATCAAAGTCGCCCTGGGACTCCCCCCCATGGCTTCTACTACACGTCTCCTTAAGATGGGCGTCCACAACACGTGGCAAGAGCTCGCTGAAGCGCACAAGAACAGCCAACTGGAACGACTCAAGCTTACACCCACCGGGAGATCAGTACTCCGACACCTGAACTACAGTGAGACGTACGTCGCAGACACGGACAAGAAAGAACGAATTCCATCGGACGTTCGAGAGTCCCTCTGCATTGCACCCATCCCGCGCAACATGCATCCCTTATACCACAAGAGTAGAAGGCAAGCTAGAGCCAACGCCATCAAACGAAGATTCAAGCAAGACCCAGACGCCCGCTACACCGACGCGGCCAAGTATCCGCATCGAAACGCATACGCTCTCAGCGTCGTAGACTCCCGAGGCCGCGAGTTAGCATCGGCAACCGTCAAGGCTCGCAACCCGGAAACGGCGGAGGAAGCGGCAATCGCTCTCGCCACCACCACATGCACAGACGCAGCAGTCATTTTCACCGACTCTCAGGCCGCCTGTAGAAATTTCTCGAGGGGCCGCATCTCGGCTGATGCACTCAAGGTACTGCAACGACGTAGCACTCCGCTCCCGTACACCTGCGTAACGTGGGTACCCGGACACGAGGGGCTAGAGGGGAACGAAGCGGCCCACACCGCTGCCCGCGAGCACGTCAGCCGGGCTCCCCTCGCCCCACACGCCCTCCGACCCGCGGCAGAAGAGGTGGAAGCCGTACCCAACAACTATTCGGCGATATTGCAACACTACAGGCTCGAGCGCCGCGTGTACCCTCCACCGCACCCAAACCTCGACAAAGAAGAAAGCGTGGTCCTCAGACGCCTACAAAGTAATACCTACACACACGGCACTATAATGCACCGCCTCTACCCGACATCCCACAGCTACCTCTGCCCACTATGCAACGTCCCCGACACCCTGGCACACTTGCTCTTAGAATGCCCGTGGCATGAAGACAGCGAAATGCAGCCGGAAATGGACGCTAACAGAGCACCACAAGCAAACGAAGACCACCTGTTTGAAACGTGGGAGGCCAAGCTCACCCTCGGGGACCTGGAAGACCAACGACAACTCGTCGCCAGGGCCGAGAGGGCAGCCAAAGCCAGAGGGTTCCTGGACTAAGGAACCTTCCCACCTCAGGGTGATACCGGGCCTCGCTCGGGACACTGTTTCAATAATAAACGTTTCTCTCTCTCTCTCTCTCTCTCTCCATCTCCAGCTAAAGAGAAGCATGTGTGGATGCGAAGCAACGGGGAGATGGTTAGCTTGAGTGGGAGATGGTTTCGCGGCAGCAGCCCGAGCGCTCATCGCGGCGCTGCACAGGGGAGAGAATGAGGCGCGCGCGCTCCGTCATTTTCATACCGCGGAACTACCGTGGTGCTCCCAGCGGAGTATGCAGCTGTCGCACCACCTGTCATGCGCGCCGCTCCGGATTCCTAGAGGAGAGAAAGGGGCGGAGCGTAGGAAAGGAGAGAGAGGGGGAGGGGACGCGCATGCACTGTGGGAGTGTGGCACGCGGGGCGCCGCTCCGTACAGGATTCCTAGAGGAGAGAAAGGGGGGAGCGTAGGAGAGGAAAGAGAGGGGGAGGGGACGCGCATTCGCTGTGGGGGTGTGGGACGCCGGAGTGACGGACATAGCCACCGGCAAGGAATGCTTCGCATTTAAAAATATAGGAGGTGATGCCAGAACGCTGCTCACGTTCCGCTACGAAGCCGATTGAGGGTACCGTCAGGGTGCGTCTCCTTGGTTTCTTTGTCGTTTTACAGCCAAGCTGACTGAGTGTCGCTGGTATTTTGGGGGTACGCGCTTGTTCAATGCAGCCACCGGTGCTCATGAAATGCGAGCGGAGAGGAGCGAAAGCAACGCTCATCTAAAACGCACGCTGTATATGGTCAAATAAAGTTTTATTCAGTTCAATTCTATTTCCGTCGTCCATGAGTGACACTCATAAGGCACCCTATGAGGTGCGACAATTTCACACCTGGGCACAATATTCACTTCCGTATTACATAGCAACTTAAAAGATACGCGCTTCTAGAAAAATTACTGGATACAGACTGTTCGCGCGTCTCTATACATTATGAGAAAGAAATCATTTTGCCTAACACAGCGCTGTTTGCTCGATACACCATGATTGTTACAAAAGATGGTAAGTTTTCTACGCGTCTTAGCAATACTGCGGTTTGCGTGAAAACTTATGGAAAATACTTTCTGCTACTATATTTTAAAACATCAATGTGTGCAATATGGGCATTTTGCCGCATGTGCGTCTCTCTGCTTGTAGGTGTTATTGCAGTAGTAGTCGTACGGAAACTTGAGCCACAAAGATGGCCGTTCCGGCACCGTTGTCTTTCTCTCCCGCTCATGGCGCCTGCGCGGCTCTCGCGCGGAGAGAGGGGCTCCGGAGATGCGGAGAGCGTTTGGCTGCAAAAACGACGAAGCGAAGCCGGAGCACCATCAACGCTACGCGTATTCGCCTTGGTGAAGGAGCCAGGACCACCATTACGCTGCTGACATGAGCGTTGCGCGCCCACTATAGCGGAGCTGCTGCGTGTTCCTGATGAGCGCCTGCTGCGTGCATCAACTGCTTTGACTGGAACAGACAGTAATAAAGGCCAAGCTAGCATTATCTCATATTTCACTGGGCGCTGACTAATGCCGACGGTTCTCCGTCGGTCTCATCTATGAAGCATTATAGCTAAGTGCGATGCTCCTCATCCCGTCAGCATTCTGAGATGCACATGTCTACCAGGTGACTGTTTCTTCCAACCAGCAGGAGTTGGAGTTGCCTGGCGTTCTCCGTCGCGCCAACAGGTCGCACACGCCCATATAGCGAGAACACCATCCGAGAAATCGCTATGAATGCTTCCTGAACCTCGTTATCGCTGTCAAAACTCCCAAATTTTTGGAGGCTCTTTTCGCTTCCCTTGTCACGTCATGAATAATTTACCTTCGTAATTTTGATGCATTCTGTACTTAATTCGGACCGTAGAACGGGACCACTCAAACATGGCAGGGCCGTCTATAAGGTGGCCGCGACACTAAAAATACTAAAGCGAATAGCTTTATTTGGCTCATTCGCCTGTTTTACAGCGGAGATATTAAAGCTTCGCTAGGTTGGTCTCGTTGTCGTGCGCAGCATCGCCAAGCTGGGAGAGAGTGAAAGCAGAACATAGGAGGAGAGGAGGTGCAGAGAGAGAAAGAAAGAGAGACAAACGGAGAGCGAGAGAAATAAGAGAGAGAGAAGAGACTTTATTTGCACCCGTCCACTAGATGACGGGGTAGAGGCTTCAGCCTAAACCCACACTCATCCTCCCTAACCGTCGACCGGGATCCCTTGGGACGCGGCGGCGGTCAGGGCGAGACCGATGACTTGCCGTTGTGCATTTTCTTCTTCGTTGAGTAGCAAGGACTCCCAGGATTCTCTGCATCTATCTGGCTCACCAAAGTTAGGACAGGTCCAAGCCATGTGGACTAAGTCCGCTATACGATTACAATGCGTACACCGAGGGCTATACACCGAGGGATGCCATTTGCTCAACAGTTGTGGGTTCGGAAATACCCCTGTTTGCAGTTTCCTCCACATAACTTCCTCGCTTTTGGTAAGGTTCTTATCCGCTCTCGGGTAAGTCTTACGCCCCAGCTTATAATGGTTAAGAATTTCTTGAAAAGTGCTCAGATCGTCAGCGGTCTGTAGGGGTTCCTCGCTTGGGGGTGTTGTCGAGACAGCGCTGGAATCCCGGAAAGTGAGACCTCGGGCCAGCGCGTGCGCCTTCTCGTTCCCTCGCAAACCCTGATGAGCCGGTGTCCAGATTAGCGAAACCTGCTCCGCCGGGGGCTGTACGACGGCTAATATGTGTACAGCTGCGGCGGAAATCCTGCCCGCATCAAAATTTCTGATTGCAGATTTGGAATCACTAACAATAACTCTCACATTCTTTTGAGTCAAAGCCAGCGCAATGGCGACTTCTTCCGCCTCCGTTGCTCCTAAATGTCTGACGCTGCAGCACGAGATAGGGCCTCCGTTTTCGCGTGTAATTACGGCCGCGTATACTTTGCCTTGCTTGTATTCGGCCGCGTCTGTGTATATCACATCCTGCCTTCCAGCCTTTTCTGCAGCGCCTCAGCTCTGTCCCTTCGCCTGCTCTCGTGATGCACCGGGTGCATATTCTTGGGCAACGGGAGTATTCTCAGCTTGTCCCTGACTCGCGGTGGGACTTTGCCTGTCTGCTTGGAACATGCCTGGGGCTCGAACCCCAGCCGCTCCAGGATCCTTCTACCAGTCTGAGTGCGTAGCAGTCTCTGATATTGAGATACTGTCGCCCCTTCAATGAGCTCGTCTAGGGTGTTGGACACCCCTAAACTTAAGATTTTGTTCGTTGATGTGTTCAGGGGAAGACCGAGAGCCGTCTTGATCCCCTTCCTAATAATGATCTCGACCTTGTCTTTCTCTGCTTTGGTGAATTTCAGGTAGGGGGCTACGTATACGACCCTGCTAATTACGAAAGATTGCACTAACCTTAGGAGGTTCGCTTCCTTCATACCCGCGTGTTTGTTTGCTATTCGCTTGAGTAATCGGCACGTCTGGCTGGTACTCGCTTCCAGTCGTTGGATCGTCTCGGCGTTTTTGCCGTTTGCTTGAATCCGCAAACCCAAGACCCTGATACTGTCGACTGTGCGAATAATGTTACCGTTTACCCTCAGCTCAATGCCGTGCCCCGGGTCCTGTCCCCTTCCCCGTCGCCGCGTCTGTGATGTTAGGAAAAGGACCTCCGACTTCTCCGCCGAGCACCTGAGGCCAATCGGCTCTAGATATTCCTCGATAGCTTTGATTGCCCTCTGCAGCGTCTCTTCGATGTGCCCGTCACTGCCTCTGTTCATCCATAGCGTCAGATCGTCCGCGTATAGCGTATGGTTCAGTCCTTCTATGCTTGCCAGCTTCCCGGGGAGACCCATCATCACGACGTTAAACAAGGTGGGCGACAGAACTGATCCCTGCGGCGTACCCTTGCTTCCCAGTTTAATACCTTCCAATGACTGCCCTCCCAAACTGATCGTTGCCGTTCTATTCGTAAGAAAATCCTTTACATAATTGTAAGTCTTCGTGCCCACATTGAGAGCTCCGAGACTCTCCAATATGGCCGAATGCTTCACATTATCGAATGCTTTAGAAACATCTAATCCTACGACTACCCTGGTGTCTACTGTTTTGTTGTCTATCACCTGTTCTTTGAGCTGGAGCATGATGTCGCATGCCGATAGATGAGACCTAAAACCAATCACGGTGTCGGGGTACAGTCCCTGATCTTCCAGAAACCTATTCAGCCTGCTCTGAATAACATGTTCCATTAATTTGCCCACGCACGAAGTAAGTGAAATGGGCCTTAGATGTTCAAAACTAGGTTTCTTTCCAGGCTTTGGAATGAAGACGAGGTTGGCATCCTTCCACGCCGGCGGAAGCTGCCCTCTGTCCCAACAGTCCTGCATGTACGCTGTCAGATTTCTGACCGACACATCGTCCAGATTTCTGAGCATCTTATTATTTATCCTATCCGGCCCTGCAACCGTCTTAGTCCTCAGACGGTTTATCTCGGCCCTGACCTCACCTACCGTGATCGGGCTGTCAAGATCTGGGTTCCCTAAACCCGAATACTCGGGCAGGGACCCAGACCCCACACAGCTGAGATATCTATCCCTGACCTCAGCGATGAGCTCATCGGTCGTTCCTTCATATTTGTAAACGAGCTTTTGTAGCTGCTGCCTAGCCTCTAGCTTGGATTTGTCCGGGTCTAGCAAGTGCCGCAGCAGATGCCAGGTCCTTGCACTACCAATTTTGTGGTCCATTTGCTCACAAATGCTTCTCCAGTTCGGCTTGGTGAGGGTCAAAGCGTATTCTTCTATCTCCTTATTCAACGCAGCCAACTGCCTGCGGAGATTTCTATCGCCTCTTTTCTGCTCGAGCCTCAAGTTGAGCTCGTGCTTTTTGCGCCACAGTTTTATCATGTGTCTGTCAACCCGTTCCTGGTTCTCATCCACCTCGATTTCCTCAGTTGCATCTTGGACCGATTGAATAACTCCCCTGCTCCATTCATCTATGTCTTCTATGCCATCCTGGCCGGACCGACTCTCCCTGAAAGCATGCCAATTCACAGTTTCTAGCTTCTTCGTGCGAGAGACTGAAGGACCGTCCTCTATGACTATCTCAATTATTCTGTGGTTGCTACCCAGATTTTCACCCGTGTTGCACCACGTAGCCGAGATCCTGCCTCCAACCAGAGTGAGGTCCGGCGTGGTGTCTTGCGAGACACTGTTACCCGGTCTAGTTGGCCTCAAGGGATCCGTCAAAAGAGTCAGACCGTTCTGCTGTATGCTATTCCATAAATCCTTCCCTTTAACCTGCGCAAACCTGTATCCCCACGCGGGGTGATGAGCGTTGAAGTCACCCACTACGAGTAGGGGGCTGTAAGGTCCCTGTATTTAGAGGGACCTTAGGGGGCTGCCCTTCGCGATCATCCTGACTTTGGCGAAGAGATCGTCAAAACCACAGTTACGCCTTTGCCTAGGAGAGCTGTATACGTTTAATATAAAAAGATTTTTATCCTTCCGCTTACGAGGGACTAGCTCGATCAGTACATGATCCATCTGCATCGACCCCGTCTCGTGCTGCAACACTGTGACATTGCGTTTGACCAGAGTGACAACCTGAGTATTGTCCCATCGTCCCACATACGATTTGTAGCTAGCAAGCTTCGCGTTCTTTCCACATTCCTGTAACGCTATGACTTCCGGCTTATCCCCGTTGGCCAGGAACGACTGAAGAACGGCTCGTTTGCGCGAGAAACCCCTACAGTTCCACTGCCAGATCGTGTTACGGTGCTGGGCCATCTTTAAACTTCTGAATTTCTTGGCATAGCCATTGCCATTGCCCGTCTCTGTTCGCGGCCTCAGCCCTCATTTGCTCATTCATCTGCTGAATCATACCATGAAGCAGCTTCATGTCTTGTTCAATTTTATCGAAACGTTGCTCGTAGTTGTTTACAGTTTCTACGTCCTTCACCCGCTTCTTTTTAGGAGGAGGATCTGCACGTGGTGTTTCCGACACCGATTGTGATACCTCTTTCTCGCCCTTCTGCGCTCCCTCATCTATGCGCTTATTTAGCAAAGTTATCTGCTCTCGGAGCTCTCTGTTTTGCTCCTGCATGTTGTTGTATTGTGCCTGCATGGTTCTTATCTGTTCCTGCATGAGCCTGTTCTGTTCTTTGAGAGCCTTTACCATTGCGGAATCCTGAGAGCCCTTGTCCACCCAACCCACTTGTGAGTTCGGTGGCGCACTCTTCTGCGAGCTCTTGGACTGTTGCTCGGGACGAGAAGAAGCCTCTTCTCGCGTCGACGGTGTAAGCCTGGGGAACGATGCCGAGCGGTCCCTCGGCGTGCTCTTGGATCGGTCTCGAGCACTGTCATGACGGCTGCATCGCACCTGTTGTTGATGATGATGATCCACAGCACAAATGGCACATACCCACCGTGGGGGATCGGCCAAGAATTGGGCGGTTTGGAGAAAATGGATTTAAATAAAATTAGAAAAAGATAAAAAGAAAGAAAAAAGGAAGATGAATTCTGCTTGGTCTTCTAATTACTTATTATAATTGACTATTTTAGGAAGGCAGTCGATTCGAATTAATGATAAAGTTTTGCATTGCAGTGCAAACATTCTGGTGGCTGTACCCCAATGTGGAAGCTCCAAACGAAAGCAAGACGGTAGCGTTCATACTGAGGCCAAGTTTGTTTACAGGGTCCTCAAGCACCCTTTTCCTTACTGAGGAGAATCGTCGGCAAGCAAGGAGAAAATGATCAATAGTTTCTGGTTCGCCGCACTGTATACACAAAGGAGATGCCGCCAAACCAGCCCTGTGTGTATAGAAATTTAGTGTCGGGATGCGGCAACGTATCCTGGTTAGTGTAATCTCTAATTTTCGTGTTGGGCAGAATTTACGATTCCAAGGGAATAGTAGATGGTGGTAGTCAGAATGCGAAGCCATACTAGAATTATATATCTCATTCATCATTGTTAATCTCCTAAATCTAGCGGCAGTGATATAGGCGGTTGGGGGAACGGCAGGTACTAAAGGACCCCCTAGGGAAGCCTTCGCTAATGAGTCTGCACACTCATTCAAAGGCAAACCTTTGTGCCCGGGCACCCAAATTAAGCGAAGTAAACTCAAATGAGACGGAGCTAACAGATGTAACTCTTGCAAAATTTTTGAGTCACTACGCGTTGTAAGCGACGAACATAGAGAGAGTGAGTCGGTGATAATAGCAACTGATGAATGAGAGGGGTCCAACTTGCGTAATGCTAAAACCACAGCTAAGAATTCCGCTGTGTAGATAGGAGTAAAATCTGGAAGTCTAATCGAATAGGACCAATCTAGCGAATGAGAAAAAATTCCTACACCTGCCTTTTCGTGGTTCTGTGATGCATCTGTAGCTATTATAGCATTGGTCTGAATATGACACAAGTGATCATCCAGCATAGCATTGAGAATTCGTGAAGATAAAAGTTTTGCATTATTTGGGTAGATGTTATCAAAAATTATTTCTAGAGAGAGGGTAGCAGACTTTGTAGGAGTTATATTATAGAGCTTAACATTCAACGGCTCGAGTATTGCCTGCGCAAAAACCACCTGTGGCGTGTGAAAACGGGGCCAGTGGACATTAAAAAATAAAGTGGGCTGACTTATGAACACTGTCTGGTGTCTTCTGAAAGGCGATTCGTGCAGTCGCAGAAAGGTTTGGACTGTTAGTAGTCTGAATCTAGCCATTAACGATGGCACTCGCGCTTCCAGGTAAAGCACAGCGTTCGATACGAATTTGGGGAGGCCAAGGCAGAGTCGGAGCGCATCCCGTTCTATTAAAACAAGGGGACGAATTTTGTACGCGGCACTTCCAGAGAAAAGAACACACCCAAATTCTAATACTGGCCTGACATACATTTTGTATATCATTAGTAGTGTGTCTCTTCGCATGCCAGACCGATTGTTGCTCAGCCGTCGTAATATTCCGAGAGCACGGCCCCCTTTTTTAGCAATATACTCAATGTGCGGTAGCCAATTGAGTTTATTGTCATAAATCACCCCAAGGTACTTGGTTTGTTCAACTTGGGGGATGACTTTGTTCTGATAACAGAGAGTTAAATACACTGGACTACTTAGCGGAAAGGCCAGCACCGCACTCTTGTTAACGTTCAGAGATAGGCGAATTCCTACCAGGTATTTTTCAAGTGTGTTGAGATAAGATTGCAATTTTCCGTAAAGAGACTGAATGTCGTCTGCAGAAGCAAAAAATGCAATATCATCTGCGTAGACATATGTGTTTACATCAGCCTGACAAGGTATACCACTTAGTAATATATTGAAAAATAGGGGAGACAAAACGGCCCTTTGAGGTACACCCCTGGTCTGTGTAAACCTTCTAGAGGCGATGCCATTCCTAACACAGAAAAATTCTCTCCCCCTCAAAAACTCGGCTGTCCATCTTATAAAGTAATGTGGGAGATCTAGTGCATTCATTCTATCCAATAATATTGCATGCTCGACACTATCATAAGCTTTGGCGATATCTAGCGTGACCAGTGCAGCACATCTCCCGTGGCGCCGTGCAATATGAATTCGACTTTCTATGTCTGCGTGCGCACACCAGATGGACATGCCTGGTCTAAAACCAATTTGGAAAGGGCTGAGCAGTGCTCTGGTGTTCACGAACTTCATGATTCGGACATTTAGTATTCTTTCGATTAGCTTAACAAGGTTTGACGTTAATGAAATAGGCCGAATGTTCTCCAGTATATATCCACTACCTTGATTTTTGAGTAATAATATTACTTTAGCGAGTTTCCATTGCAATGGGATCCAAGCCTTCTCAATAGAATGATTAACCAGAGCCAATAAGACATCAGGATACTCCTTATACAAAATTTTTATCATTGCGGTGGTAACCCCATCCGGACCTGGGGCAGCAGCGGGCAAACTTACAATCACTGAGGCCAATTCCGGTAATGACACCTCTTCGAAATTGTCCACAGAGCCAAGCAATAAAGGTCGACAAGGGAGACAAGATGAAAAGCGGCTCTCAAGCCCTTTGCCAATTTTTTCCAAGAACTCAGTAATTTCGTTCGGTGTAAGAACAAGTGAATCTGCATTGATTGATGGTTGAATCATCTTCAGTGATCTTAGAAAGCGGAACAATGCCCCTCTGTTGCGTGTTTGGGACAAGAAATCAAAATGTCTGATGTTAAACTCTTCTTTCGCTTTAGAAACTGTACGTTTAAAGGTGGCCGCTATGTATTTGTAATCATTCCAGTTTTTTGGACACTGGTTGTAGAGGAGCTTTTTCCACGCAGCTTTCCTCCGCCTAAATTCTCTAGTGCAGTCGTCATTCCACCATTTACTAGGGCTATTGCTTTTACTAGAACAAATTACAAATTCAGATCGTTTTTTAGAATCCTCCAATATCGAACATAAACTATGAGCCTTTTGAATACAACTCATATGTCTCATTGAATTAAACGCTGTTTTCAAACAAGTATTAAAACGAGTATAATTTATAAAACTTCTCTTATGAAGCTCCGGAGAGGTTAGCGGGCCTACCACTTCAAAAACAACAGGTAGGTGGTCACTGTTTGTAGCGCAGTCGATCGTTGACCATGAAGACACAACAATATTTGTTCCAGAGAACGTCAGGTCTAAAACAGAGCGAGACTGTCCTCGGAGAAACGTAACGGCTCCAGTGTTCATGCAGGAAAGCCCATTATCTACTGCCCATTCCCACAGTCGTTTACCACACTGATCCGTTTTGTATCCCCATGATACATGATGCGAATTGAAATCACCAGCTAAGATTATATCTTTTCCGCAATTTGCTATAATTGAATCTAAGGAACTAATGTTCTGGACCCCAACAGGAAAGTAGGAATTTACGACTGTGAAAGGTCTACATCCGGGCAAATTTATTTCTACCGCAAGTATTTTGCTGTCTGGGGCCATTAACGTGAATGCTAACTTTGTTATGTGGCAAAATTTTGTTGAAATAAATATTACAATGCCTCCGCCTCTAGTAGGACGGTCCAAACGAAAACATCGATAATTTCGCAATGAAAAATTTTTTCCTGTATACAACCAAGTTTCTTGTAAAAGTATGATATCCGGACAAAATTTATGTGTGAGATGAAGTAAATCTGTTGAAGCAGCAAGTATAGAACGACAATTCCACTGAAGCACTCTCATCAGCCCTCGGGCGGTGAGAGCACCGCAGTGGCAATTGCTCTCTCCAAAATAGAGTCTGTTAACTCGGCGCCATTAGGGCTTTTCTTGGGTTTAGAATGGGGGCGAGAATTTGAGCCAACAGTAATGGGGGACCCGCGACGTTTGGGGGCCCGCGACTCCACATCCATAGTCGATACATCATCCGACTCCAAGTTACTGGGACCAGCCATATTTGATTCCTTGTCCGTACTGACGAGTGGCAGATTGGGCATGTTGAGCTCAGGTACCACATTAGGAAGAGGTACAGAAGTTGCCTGCAGCAGTTGCGTTAATTGTGCGGACACAATTTGCGATATACAGTCAGACACACTTTCAACGAGGCGTTCCATGACCTTAGCCATTGACTTTTCGACCGCGGTTGCAATCGCTTCTGAAATGGTTGAATCCATGGCAGCAGGTTGCCGCGCCACAACACCAGCGTAACCATGGGATCTTTCCTTTACAGCTACAGTAGCCTCTCTGCGGGAGCAACGCCTTTTATCCATTACTTCAAGAATTTGAATTTCTTGTGATCGAGAAGGGCAGTCAGAATTATTAGCCTGATGCGCACCTCCACATAGGCAACACTTCTCCGTTTGAGTTGCGCACTCATTGCCCGGATGTCCCTCACCACAGACGCAGCAACGAGGACTAGACTTGCAGCCACCCGCACTGTGTCCAAAACGCCAACAACTGCGGCATTGTAACGGGCGCGATGCTAGAGGGTCTACACGAAAAATTAGTGGCCAAATTTTTAATTCTGAAGGACATGATGTACCCGCAAACATGGCAATCACAGATTCTGTCGGTACACGTATGTTATCAGTCACGCGGTTGCACCGATAAATGGCAATAACACCTGCCGCAGAGAGCTCTTCCAGTGTTTCTGACGGACTCAGTCGAGAGTCCACACCACGCACTATTCCCTTCGTGCATGCCAGATGAGGTGGAATGAAAGCGTTCACCTTAATGGAGCCAAACGAGGAACATTTTAGTAGATCTGCTACACATGCCTCATCTGGCGATCTGCAGACGATGCCTCCTCGTCCAAATTGTCGAACGTCTGTGATATGCAGGTAGTGATGAGTCACAGACTTAAGATCCGCCTGAATTGCTTGCGGGTTATTGATTCGAATGGAGCCGCCATTCAAAGGTACCAGCGCCACCGGAATGCTGCTCACTCCACTACGAAAAAAGGCTTCTAGAGGCATTTGATTAGGAGGGACAGAAGCTGACCAGGGGCAGCGCCCCTGGCCAGGCGAGCTATTCGTCATGAGGACGAGCTGACTGTCTCAACCAAAACAGTACAGCCTTCTGTAGCTTATTGCCAAAAATCAAGCTTAAACCGCCCAACACTTAGCCGAGCACCCCACGGCGCTTACGTGACCACCAGATGCTTGCTTGTCTTCCAGCGAGCCTTCGTTCGGATGCGCGAGCCTTGCTCCCTGCTTGACCGTCTTCTTCTGTATTTGTCGCCACGTCGGAAGAAGGGAAGCCTAGTGCCTCAACCGTGTAGAAGGCCAAGGCATCGGAAACAAGCGCCGAAAACAGCGCTGCAGCAACAACCTGTTGTTGTTGCTGCAGCGCTGTTTTCGGCGCTTTCTCTTCTTCTGGTTCCGCTGCAAGCTTCGCCTCCCACTGCCGTTTCTTGACAATATATGGCGTGCGAAACAACATCGTACACTTCTTATCTCCAGTCAAATGTTCTTTGCCGCACAAACGACACTTTGGCACACACTGGTGGTCCTCCGGCGGTGATGACATACCACACCCGCGGCACTTGGCTTCTGGACTGTTGCAAACGTCCGATCTGTGGCCCAGTTCGCGGCACCGATAGCACACTTCGTAGCGTTTCTTGAACAGGAAGCACTTCATGATCATGCCGAAACACACGAGCGTACGCGGCACCTCTGCTTCCGCGAAGGTGATGACGACCGTGGTAGATCGGCCCATTCTTCTGATCCCAAGAATTTCTGGGTTCTGTTCGTGACCGGCGAAACCCTCCATTATCGTCTCCTCGGTCATGCGTATGTCCATTCCATGCACGACCCCTTTTCCACAGTTTTCAGGTGCCACCATGTATGCGGTCACCTCATGGTCCTTATCTTCGATTTTTATAGTTTTGATACTCATGACCTTCTCCGCACACTCAAAGTTCAAGGTATGGAAAAGAATCGTACCTTGTTTGTCGTTCACGAAGAGAAGATCAGACTTTGTCTTCTTCCACTCAAGGGACGCGGCACGACGCACAGCTTCGCCGAGTATCGGTTGTGAAGTGTTTTTGATCACTGCTAGACCCCCTTTTGGTCTGATAATCACTTTCCATCCGTCGTCCGGGAGCTTCGGGAGACGCGATGCCACAGATCGTTCAGCTATCTTCCTTCCCACTGCTTTGTACGAGCGAACGCCGCCACTGTTTTCGGCTCCAGCCACCTTGCAGCCGGCTTCCTCCCCACCTCCGCTGTGCGACGCCGTCTTGGCGTCGCCGACGCCTTCTGGAACTTTCAAGCCTCGGCGCTTTTCGACACACTTTTTGAGTTTGACGACCCATCCTTTGTCTTCCATCTCATTCGGCTCGATGTCAGTACCTTCCACAGTAATCTCCATCGTCATCGTGATACCACCACGGCCGTGGTGGACCGGCGACGGGGCCCCCTGGCCGCCCTCCTGGCCGTAGGCGTCACTAGGCTTAAAGAAGGCCTAGCGGAACGCACAACGCGTCAGCACGAAAACGACGATAAAATCCTCAAAAATGCACTCACACCCTGGAGTCTTGTGTCCACGGGTTCCTCGAAACTTCGGGAACACGATTCCACCACCAAATCAGGTGTCCATTGACTTCTACCGCCACAAAAGCAGACATTCGACGGAGCCGACGCGACACACGTCCGCACCATCCGGCCCCCTGGCGGCCAATCGAGAGAAATAAAGAACTTTCTTGGCGAGGTCGGATTCGAACCCGGGCAACAACGGTCCGAAGGCGAGCGTCACAACACCACTGCGTTATACACCCACGCTGGCAGAACACGCATTTATGGGAGCCGTATGGTTGCATTGTACCGATGATTGTAACACAACTTCTTACGGGCGAGAGAAATAGAAAATGAGAGCGAAAGAGAGAGAGAGAGAGAAAGAACGATATAATCTTTCTTGCCGAGGCAGGATTTGAACCCGGGTACTCATGGTCCGAAGGCGAGCGTCATACCAACTACGCTACACACCCACGCTTGCAGAACTCCGCCGTTTCATCAGATTTCACAAGCGTGGAACTGGCTTATTCATTTTTTTTTGTGGTGGTCGGTGGCGATCGTATCTGAACCGCCGTTACAAAGGCGCCGATGCAAAAGGGCGCGTGCTCTCGCGAAAACGCGTTGTTGGGTGTTTTCTTCGACGAACGCCAACTATTACAGCAGAGCCCACTTATAACGACCCGGTGCTCTGCTGAGTTCGGTTACAACGAACGGAATGAATCGCGGTGCCGCCGCGTCTCGGTGAACCGGGGAGGAAGTCAGACGGCTGCACGGCGCATACCACACAACACAGCCAGCCAGTATACAGCGCATCATTTTAAACATTAGCTTTCTTTCTTTTTTTTCTTTCTGGCAAGCGTATGCACTGCCACCGTGGTTAGACCACGCACGTAACCACGCCTGTGAAGGGCGTAGCAAAGTCAAGGATCTCGACCTTTCAGGGACGTAAAGGAAGGGCGCTACATTAAGCGAAAACGGCGAATGTTAACTTTGGAAGCAGTTAACGTCAGGCTGCGTAATGTTGAAGACGCCCCCATCAAATGGATTATGAGCGCCAACACGTTGGATGTTCCCATCAGTGGTAACGTAATGATTGCTAAAGCCAAGGACATCTCTCTCTCTTACGTAAGCCGGCAAGAATAGAAGAGCGACTTTCGGATTGCTAGCATTAGGCTTCTGTTAGATGTCTACGAAGACCTAGTGCAGGACGTCAACTCAGCATTGAGGACAAAGGTGGTCGATGCAGGCGTCGCCGACTACTGCTGCCTACGCCGTAGGTGTCTCCCAGAACATATCAGCGTATCCGACGAAGCAGTTTCGGAGAGGTGCGACCACTCACGCATATGCAGTGCTTGAGTGACAACGACTAGGGAACTAACGATCCCACAAATTGGCCTCCAACTATCTCAATATCGACGCTTTTCACGGAAAGGGATTTTGTACACGCCAGCGGCTTGACCCTACGACGCCGTCAACAGTTTCACAAATTTGTAGGGTGTGATTTTCGGGTGGACACTATCTATCTAACAGACGTCAATCACCGAGTTCTACCAATAAGCGCGGCATGAGTCACTTTAAGGCTTAAAGTGTCCCTATTGCCCCTAGTTCAGTTCTTTATCGCCAGTTTTTAGGGCTAGCCCAATTATAACGAAACTCTGATACAGCGAACACTGTTTGCGCAACGAAGGTGTTCGTTGTATCCGGGTCCTTTGAGAGGCCTCTGCTGTCGCACGATAGCATCATGGCGTCTGACGGTTTAGATACTTTAGTGGAGTGGTCGGAATGAACAGCTCGCCTCTTCTTTCGCTTGCCACTCCACCCGCGAAGGCAACGGGAAAGGAGACTTCACCAGCCTTCCACGCCAGCGCTCGTACCACTGGAGACAACACACATTATGTAACGGCCTATATTTGTATAGCCACCTATACTATATCGCTAGAGAACTGCTGCTTAACGGCTCTGTTCTGTGCGGAACTACGCATCGACACAACAAACGCTGCCTAAATATACTCATTACATCAAATATGCTCATTCAAGCACGTCCTCCATTTGATAAAGCGACTAGCTTTCCAGAACTTTTCGCCTAGCTATATTCGCCTGCATTTACAATCATCGTCCATGATTTCGCATTATTTATTTATTTATTTATTTATTTATTTATTTATTTATTTATTTATTTATTTATTTATTTATTTATTTATTTTGTTGAAGGGAAAGGGAATCCTGATGGGCAATCAGAGCCTTCAGTTTACACATGTTCAATGTCAGTAATGATTGTTATTTTTTTTTTTTTGAAGAACGGCCACAGTATAGAACGGCTTAAAAACGTACTGGTCAGATCTTCACATTCTGTGACCTGACTTCAAGGTTGTCTATATTTTATTTTGTGGTCTACTCCCTTCGGGGTCCAAATAATTCAGTCTATGGGATCTTTAGTTTCATCACGTTTCTTGTATCTTCAGAATCATGAAAATCGTACAGTTTCAGAATGGATTGAAGAAGTTTCGATTCATCGATGAGTTTCGTCAAGCTTAAGCAATGTGAACTACGAGCAACAGCTGTCTCAATCCCCTGTCAGATAACGAGATAATGAAATACGTCATGTTCAGCGTCCTTTGAGAGCGCCCATTCAGCATTCTCAGAAACAGCGAAAGCAGTGAACCCACTGCACGACGCCATACTCCCACCGATATATAGCTAACACCCAAGAGTCTACCTTCCAACTCCTTTCACTAAGACTCTTTACGCCTAATTAGAATTTGCAAGAAAAACTTCATTCAGATGTGTCTCAAACCTCTTAATACGTATGCGACACAAATGAGGCATCGTTTTTTTCATAAGTGTTGTTTGCTTGTGATACGTTATGATACCGTGCCCAATTGTGCACACGACACCTGAAGGGGCTGCCCAGCTTGGACCCACCCAGGGTCTGCTCTACGTCAAAAGAAAAAGTAACAATATTCATAACTCGTCCCAAGGAGCGGGTTGGAAGAATCATTATTCATTCGCCTCCCCTTGGAAGCAACTCAGAGTTCTACTACGACGAAGTGGAATTCCGAATGGAAAACGTCCATCTCTGTAGCTGCTCGCATCTGTCGTTTGCTTGTTCTTTTTCTTCCTATGTTTTTTTTTTTTTTTCGGGAGAGCCCGAGCAGCGAGAAACCCAGAGATGCAAATGAGTGGGGTGGGGTCATTCCACACGTCATCACAAGGTCTCTCGCGCCCGGCGAAGAAGTATAAACGAAAAAAAAAAAAAAACAGTCGCGCCGTGGCGGCTTGTTCCCACGCAGGAAACGAGCGCGAGCAGGGCCGTCGTAAACGCCTCGACAAAGGATGCGAGACGGAAACGGAACGGCAAGAACACGAACGAGACAAACAAAGAGAAAGGGAACGAGACGCGTGTGTACGCCGGAGAAGGCGAAAGGCAGAGGCGATGCGGTGGGCGTTACGTTCGTGCGGTGACGTCACGCGCGCCATTCTTCTCCCATTCCCTGCAGTCCGCCCCGCAACGGTATTCCTGTGCGGCTGCAGCACCGGCGACGAGGAAACCGATTTCACGTTGAAGTAGCAGTTGTGATTGTTTGCTTTTCTCATAACACGAAGGAAAGTGAGAAAATTAGCGCCAACCGCACTTTAATGGCCTAACTACATCTGCTGCCACCTGAACGGCGGTCAGCAGTGGGGTGAGGGGATGGAGGGGGAGGGAAACTATTTACATACTGCTCAATGAGGTAAACTTCGGCGATGACAAACTTTTGATGCGGTCGTAAGAGTGGCTCGCATGCGGGGGCGTTTAATTGAGCGGGGAAAGCTTTGTGTATTGACGAAAGCATGCCCCGAGAGAGACTAAATAAAGAATAGAGAGAGACAGAGGGAAACGGGGATTTTACGTGATAAAATCACGATCTGATCAGGAACTACGCCATAGTGGGGGAATACGGACTAATTTTGACCACCTGTGGTTTTCTTAACGCGCACTTTTAACGAGCGTCTCTGCACGTCACCCCCATAGCCCTAGCCACTGAGCTACAGCGGCGGGTGAGGCTAAATGGTGAACAGGTGCGCCAAGATCTTGAGTCTTGATGCCTTTTCTTTGTCTCGTAACATCAATAATCATCAAGTGAATGAATGAATGAATAAATGATCAGTAATTTCTGGGCTTTTTGTATCTTCGAGCGCTTGCTTCGAGAGACAAAATTTGTGACTATATATGATTTCTGAAACAAATTTGGCGAACGCGGAGACACTAAGGATGGCGAATACTACAGGAACAGGGAAAGTAGACACAAAGTGGAAGTATAGTGCCAGTCTGCGCGACCAGCGCGGTTTCTCGAACCCCCACGTGACCCGGACCGGTCGCCAAAGGTCTGTTTCTATAGGATTCGAGAAAGGTTTACCGAAGCGTTCCGACACGTTAATAAGTTTGTTAACGACAGTGAGCGTTTGAATCGTTTTAAGGCGCCATCTCCGGCGAGAAGTCGAGAGCCGGAAGGTTCGGAATTGTGCACGCGTTCCTCGTCTACGTCTTCAAATGTTTTGCAATAGTACTAGTGTTTTGGATAGTTGGTACATATATAACTACATTAGCATATGCAACGGCGCAATATAAACAACTACGTAAAAAATTAAGATGTATAATAAATTCCGGGGCTTTAGTTGCCAAAACAACCATGGGATTATGCGGCACGCCGTAGTCGGGTATTCTGGATTAATTTTGACCACCTGAGGTTCATTACTATGTACCCAATCCACTCTCACGGGTATTTTTGCATTTCGCCTCCATCGAGATAAGGCCATCGCGACCGGGATTGGATCCCGCGACTTTGGGCTTAGCAAGCAGTCCTTGTCGTGTCATCGTCATCATTCCAGCTACGCCATCTGGTTGTCGTCATGCCACGTCGTCGACGGGCCAAAATCCTCATACACTCGTCGTGATCCAATTGTCCTCACGTCGGCGTCGTCGTCACGCGGTCGTCGCTATACCGATGTCGTTGTTTAAGAATGTCCATCTCATTGTCATCGTGCCGGTGTCGTCATGCCGCCTTTGCCATTCCGTAGTTACTAGTGCGTCGGCGCAAAACGGTCGTCGCCATGCCGCCGTGCTCTAGTGTATACTACGACAAGCGAGTGTCGTAGCAACACGCGGGAGGATACCGAATTATGCCAGATATATATAACCGAAGGAACGGAAGTCTCAGAACGACAACTACAGATGTTGCGCAAACTTGATTTCAGAATCGCCGTGTATCGTCACGTTGATCGAGCGATAATCGCATTACCAATGACAGTCATTGTGAGATGAGTTCTGTCGTAATTTCTTATTTTTCCGGCCCACGGCATCCGGGACTAGGGACGCCGCCCACCTAGGAAGATTCCAACATCGACTCATTACTACAAATAAAGTTTATTCCCCCTCCTTAGTTTCTAAAAAAATGTGTATCTCAGAAGTCACTATGTATAGAATTAAACTGATAAAACAACTTTCCTCGCGAGTCACTGCGCACTCTG
>NC_051161.1:71174596-71258991 GCF_013339745.2 Dermacentor silvarum
GATGATGAAAATTGAACATTAGAATACGCGCTAATACTTCCCACCTATTTCTTTGTTTGGAAGTCGAAGTCGAAGGCATTAATTATTTTTTTGAATCTGAAAATGTGATTTATAATTCATTGTAGAAAGGAAATTGCAGGATTAAAGAGGCGATCACACGGCTGTCTTTAATATGTAAAATGAATTAACTCGCTTTCAAACTCAACATGCAGTGGGTCACGTGCGTACGAAAGTTTATTGGACAAAAGCGGTGAGAATTCTGTCTCTGACCTAGTGAACAAATCTGTCAAATTCGGGAAAAGGACATGGACCGCGTAAAGATCTGCCCTGGCGCCACGCCTTTGTGCCCGGAGAGTGTCGCCAACGAGCATGAATGGCGTATGCGAGACCAACGCCACGTGTAGGAGGTGGCCTTCGCGATTCCGGCAACCACATGGCGAAGCCCACTCTCGCAAAACTATGAATAGAGTCGTGTACGTAGAGCGCTGCATGCTGTAGGCGCGTTCTTTAGTTCGTGGTACGTAAGCATGAATGGTGCCAGCGTAGTTATCAAATCAGAGAACGTCACATTAGATTAAGCGGTACAGCGACAATCAGCTGTTGAAGTAACAAAATGGGTATACCGAGGCACATCACTGGGGCAGCTGTTGGGAGGTCACTAAAGAGAAAGAGTTGTTGGCGCTAAAGAGAAAAAAAAATTTAAGAAAACGCGGCGGGAGAGGGTTAGGAAGGGCATTCGCTGTTCTTAAGTTTTGGGGATTATACGCGCATGTAACCTGTTCAGCTCGAACACAATTTGCATAGATGCGCCAGCCAATTAGGCTCGCTTATTTGCCCTGACGTCAAGTGGTTTTGCATGTTTGAAACAACTGTTTTTTTTTTCGTACAGATTAGTCTTTGTGTCACTGGTTTCAGGATGTAACCTGAACGCCTAGGGCGAATTTTATGGGTGATATTGATATCACTCTAGCCATAACTAGAATTTTAGCTTGTAACAACTAGCTTTTACTTTCCAATTAGTCTAGCATACACATTAGCAGAGCAAATTCATTAAGCTGTGAGAGAACCCCAGCGTGCTCGGCTGTCTTTCAAAAGTAAAGGGCAGGAGCACTACGTTTTTCTGGGAGGAGCTAGTTTGTAATTGTTAGGCTGTCACCGCCTATATATGTTCTGCCAATGGCGTGCGTAAATATACAGGGCCCGCAGGATGCGTAAATATACAAATGTATGCACATTTTGCAGTGGCAGTGCTCGCGCCTCTGCGTGTGATGTGTATGGCTGAGCGGAAACAATCGCGCAGTGGACCAGTGAGTGTCCTCGATTTGGCATGCAGACAGAAGCGCACTGCACTGCTCGCGATAACATCGGCAGCCAACCACTGTATGCGGGGATGGGGGAGGGATCGTTTGAGAACTCTACATCCTCACTGAAAGAGTTTTCAGCACTGCTGCTCTTCTCAATGACAATAAAACCATTGCGCGCCTCCTGAAATCTGTGTGTGTTGTGACCATAAAACCGCTCGCGCGCATGTGTGTGTGTACGTGCGTGGCAAGCCGGTAGTTTCGGTTAACCTCACAGCCTTTACCATCTAATTGCTATACCTATCTATTTATTTATTTAATTTATTTAAAAATACCTTACAGGCCCAAAGGGCATTCAGTAAGGGGGTTTACTTAATACAATGAAAGCACCAGCAAACTAGTATATAACAGGGTTACAATGCAAGTGAACATCAAAACGCAACGCAACAGAGTAAATTGCAAAATGTAAAACAAGTTTCCAATGCAAGTGAAGAAAAAAAATGCTGCACCACAAAATACGTTTCCGAGATAAGCACTAAAAGAGCATTTGAGTGCAAGTGAAGAAAAAAACAAAAACTAACAAAAACGCAAGACATCGCAAAATAAACAAAAGAACTTAAATGACGAGACCATGTTACAGCACTATTTAACAGAAAATATGTACCTCAAGCTTCTGGCGAAATGTGCTAAGGTTATTATCACAGGCGATATCATCGGGAAGATCATTCCACTGCGGATGGCTTGTGGAAGTGCGGATGTGTTAAAAGCGTTCGTATTGCCAAAGATGCGCATCAAGCTGAGGTGATTATGTAGCCTGCGTGACGTGAAAAGGGGGCGTTCAAGGTGTAACGAGGCTATTTTATTGCCTTGGAATATTAGGAATGTTATCTCTTGGAATATTAGGACAGTATTAATCAACCAATCACTTATGGTAATCGCTTATACTCTTGCTCTACCCGTGTTTGCGTGGCGGCACCGCTGAAAGCCCGGTTATTAAGTCGTCAGGCGAAGGAAGGTTAACAGAAACAGGAATCTCATCAAGTCCAATTAACGAGCGGAGCCTCAGACTGCCATTAGCGCTGAGGAAACGCCCGCACTTGAGAAAGTGTACGTCTGCGAGCGGGCGGGGAATTCGTCCCGACCATCGTCGTCATCGCGGCCGCGATGACACGACAGTAGTTGCGGCCGAGCGAGGGTGGTGTACTCGCACAGGCAGGCAGGATTCAGTGTGGTTTTCCGACCCTCCCCTTACCTTTTGCTACCGAAGGCCACTCTCGTATAAGGAGCGTGAGCGCGCGGCGGGGGGGACGCCCGCGCTCTTGACGCCGACTCAGAGCGTGTTGGCGTGTCCCAAAGGCGTCGGGGCGACCGTCGGGACAAGAGACACTCCTCTGACTGGCTCACTCGAGTCCACGGCAGCGCGCACGATCGGCGCGCAGGATTTCAGAAAGCGCGCGGGGCTCGATCGACGACGAGCAACGACGGTCAGCATGCGAGAAGACAGGGTGAGTCGTAATTCCGGGACACCGGCTCCATGTATAGCCCGTTGCGACGCTGGTCCTATATAGACATGCACTTCGACGAATATTCTCGTGGGATACCTGCGCGTTGCCATGCATATACGGCTTTAATAATTTCCAATGCCTTCAATTCAATTCCTTCAATTTTCTTCGATGATTTCCGATCGTTTCTCTGAAACAGGTGGGTGGGTTTTTCCGTTGTCACGTTGTCGATCGCGACGATGAAGAATAACACACTGCCAAGAGCTGAGGACTTGCCTAAGAATCAGGGCCCGTATTCACAAAAGTTTTTTACGCTAGTAGAGTTCCTAAGAACAAGAACTCCAGTAGCGACAGCAAACATATCATTATTGAAGGCCGCCAATCAGAAAACGTTCTTACGAACAAAAACATTTGGGAATTGGGCTCCAGAATTTAAATTTAGGACTGCTGTTTTTTTCAACAAACAATGCCGAAAATCAGTAAGTTTCAAAAAGATAGAATCATGAAGTTTGCAAGTCCTTAACTCAGCACCAAAAATGATAATTCGAAGTTCTGTAAAGTGCATTTGCTGGAGCGTCTAAATAGCTCAAATTTCATATACGAACTTAAAACCTATACGCGAAAGTGTTAAATGCTAATGAAGGTTTTGGAGAAGCTCTACTCACAAATTAGCGGCATACTTGAGAGTGGGATACAATACATTTTTTTTCATCTTTAGGTGTAATAATAGGTGCCGATTACAAAATTCCGATATTATATTCTACTGAAGAGTTACGAAGTTTTAAACTTCGTGCTTGAGCTTTTTCAAATTTTGCAATTTTCAAGGATTTCTTTAAAAATATTGATGGCATCAACTTGAAGATTAAGTTAGTACACTTACTAGATTCTGATTTCTTTCTGTTAATTGCAACAAATCTCATCAATTTTCCCGTGCAGAGGTAGCCTAGAAAAACGACTTCTTCCTTCCCGCGTATTTCTATACCAACTTCCCAGCTGAAGCCGCACTAGAGCTACTTTCATTTTTACGTCATTTCTGTCTTTCTGTCTTTGTTCATTTTTCTTTTTTTGCGATGGCAATTACATGGACGCTCGAGGTGTCCTCGCGCCATCGGTCTAGTCGTCGTCATGCTGTCACGACGTCAACGGCGCATGCGTCACCCGCCCGCCTAGGGTTAAAAGCTCTCCAGGGAACCGAGAGATGCGCGGTGCATTCGGCTGCAAAAACGAGGAAGTCAAGTCCTCGTGCTCCGCTCAATCGACTCTGCAGCGCAGCCAAGACCGCATTGTGCCTCCCACTGCTGTAATGAGCGTTGTACGCACAAGCACTAGCGGTGCTGCTGAACAGAACCGACAGCGGCGGCGCTCCTCATCGCGCCAGCATTATGAGACGCCCGAATGCTGCCAGGGCGCTGTCTCTGATGCGCAGGAGAAGTTGGCATGCGTGACATGCAGCACCAGCATGTCGCCACCGCGCATATTCTGAGGACACCGTCTGAGGAACTCCGGCGCAACGCTGTAAACCTTGCTATCTCTCTCAACGCTTCGCCGTTCGAAGAAAACTGCATATTTCCTTTTCCCGTGTTTGCCTGTGGTACAACAACGGTTCACTGGCTATTACTGTATTAGATCGCTGAGTCGGTAGATGAAATTTGTAGTTGCGGCAATAAGCCCCCCCCCCCCCCCCCCCCACACACACACACACACACATAGAGCACACAAGACTGCCTTTCGTGCAATGAGGCTTTTTTTTTCTTTAAAACCAACCCTGATCTTCATTTTAAACCACCGAATTTACTTAGCGATTCGGTGGCGAAGACTAAATTAGAGTATCCATACGGAAACAATGGGTTGTACGATGTAAAAATACATGCCAAATCAAAGGTGCTCCTAATAATTTCCTTGACAATAAAATATTTCCTTTGAAAATATGAGTCTGCGCGACCTCATGGCGTTTTTTTTCTTTCTTCGACCACTTACGTCGCAACGGTGCTGCCTCGATTCATCATTATCGTCAGACTCTTTCACATCCACAGCAGGACGGTCCCTCCCATCGATCTGTAATAGCCCATTGTCTCGCCACATCAGACTCCTCCCTACGCTTTCTTGCTTTTTACAGCGTAAGCTGTTATGGACTCATTCCAATAGCCACTCCGGTTCGCGATGGTGTCCGCCGCCGCCGGTGAAGGTAACCGATATTGCCGGAAATGCGAGAAAAAGTACCCGATCCCCTCCAGGAAAGAACCCAGGCCCGCTGCGCAGGAGTCGGATACTTTACCACTGAGCCACGCAAGCGCTTACTATCAGGCAGCGGGAAAATACCCTATAAACGCGCCCTAGGCAGGCGCGCAGGCGCAGACGACCCGAGCCTCCGCCAGTATGGTGGCGCCATCTAGGTAAGGTGCCTGCAAACGCCGCTTGCGCCGGCGCAGACGTCGAGATGCGATTCAGACGAGGCGCGCAATCAACGCGATCCCGAGCTGCCGAAGCCTCCGCCAGTATGGTGGTGCCATCTAGTTAAGGTGCCTGCAAACGCAGCATGCCCGATATGCGCGTTGCATATAGCAATTGCATGCTGCATGTAACTGGAAGTGGTTTACTCAAGCGGGCTAGGTGACTATTTGTCACCAGCCCGTTTTGAAGATTCTAATAAACAATCATGATCATGATCATCAACAACAACAACGTACCATGCCACCAGTCAAGGGATGTGAGATGTGCGCCACGTATTCTGGATACCTCTTCGGTACACGTTATGGCGTCTCCTCGCAAGGTACGAATCGCTGCTGAAGAAGCGAATCGTAGAGCTACGTGCGCGGCTACAACTAGGCATCATCAGGCTCAGGAGCCTGCTGTGCAGAGAGCATTACAAGCCGCAGCTCGCCGTCGACGCCGGGCTTACAGTTCAGCTCGTTCTCGTCAAAACGAGGCGAAGAGACTTTGCCGCGAAGGTCCTCGTGTATACGTGGTGCCGAAATTGGAAGTATACCCTTCAAGCAGATTTCTGGTCTTCCGCCGGCGTTGCCGTCGTCGTCGCCACCGCCACCGCCGTGAGGTTCCGTATGAAGTGGAAGGGCGATAAAATCGTCGCCACGCGCCGTATATGTGCGAGTGAAAGTGCGCGGGGGACGCGCTCTTACACGGAGAGCGAACGTACGGCGGTTAGCAAACGCGACTTCTTCCGTTGCGCGAAAGGCCGTGGCGACATGGGAGAGAGGGAGGGGGTGACGCTGTGCTGCGGCACTAAATGCGTATATTGCAACCGGGCGCAAGGGGAACTGGCGACGCAATCTCCCACGCGAAAGGATGAAAGCGGGAAGGCAGCGCGGGAGAAAGGGGGAGGTGGTGCTTCTACTCTTCTAACTACTGCGTACTTTGCGCCAGGTGCGGGCTGTCGCGCACCGCATCTTGAAAGCGATCTCCAGACGGCTCTGACCTTTGTATGCGCTGTGCTTTCGCCGCTCAGTTTCCGTTGAAGCGATAGACCACACGAACCTTACCTCGCTGCGGCGGCCGCGCTTGTTCACGCCACCGCTTTGACAGTGGTTGTCTGCGGTCATCGAGTGTGATCTATTCATGTTTGCTTGTGCGCGCTGACGCCACGCTTTTTAATTCATTTAGTAAGCTAATGTCTCCAAGTTTATGCAGCCGATAAACTACTATCCCCACTCCATATAGCTCTCTACTAATTTGCTATCGCAATTTATTCTTCTCCTTTCGGGTGAAACTGCGACATTTTTTTACTAGACCATCCTCAGCCGTCCTCGAGTGCGTTGTTTCTCCCTTGCCACCTATTCTGCTTCACTAATAGGCTCCTAGGTTATCTTTTCTACAAATTACACGACTTGATCCAATTCCTACTACTTCCTCTTAATGTCAACTAGAATATGCGCTACACCGGTGTTATTTCTCTCTTATCCACACCCTCGACGTTTTAGCACTTAGCTTTACGGGTACCATTTCCAATTGTGTCACTCGATCGTTACGCGGCCCTCAGTTTCTTTGTGAGATTTTTGTTAACAGCGCTGCGGCCAATTACTTTAACTGTGCGGCGTAATAACTATAGATGCTACCCTTTTGCGCGCAGCAGAAGTCATTTCACGCATTCCTGCGGTATACTCTTTATCCGTAACACGCGTTGTTCAAAACTTATCTATACTGTGCTCAGTCGCAGGCAGTGAGCAACAGCTTCGATGTGTGTTGCGAGGATCGCAACACACATTACCTAATGAATCAACCAATGACATGTACTCATAATTATACCAGTATTTGTGAGTAGGACTTTTACCAAATTTACACGAACAACTTACCACTTTCACGAGAACTAAACTAATACGCCATAATTCGTCAACTTACAGATTCAAAATATAGTGTGCAGAAGTACAATTTTTATGTTTGGTGCTGAGCTATGTGCAGTAAGAAACTTTCAACCTTTTTTTACTATGTGTACCGACTTTCGGTAATTTATTCCAAACAACCACTAAAAAAAAAAAAAAAAACGAATTACTGCACTAGTCGGTACACTTCAGCCTCCTCTTTTAAATGGCAACAAATTTGACCAAATTGGTTCAGCTGGTGCCCGATGAAGCGCTTGCGCGCTTCACTAATATTTGAACGAGAGAGAGAGAGGTCATAATGTAAAAGCAGGGAGGTAGCCTGGTAGGCCACCTTTCATTGGGGAAAGGGAAAAGGAGACTGAAATATGAGAAGGAAGGCTCGCACTTCCCTATACACACACAGTCAAGCATTCATCACAACCGGTCATAGAGGCTGGTGCTTTTAAGGAACCGTAGCATCGCTTTCGTGACTTTATACATCGCAGACGCATGGGGTCACGGTCCAAATATCATCTCTTCCTGTGAAAGGCATGTGCCCTAAAGCTGTCCGAAGGGCAATCGTCTCAAAGTTGGGTGGTCAATCAGGAGATGTTCTATCGTTTCTTCTGTGCCACATGTTATACAGTTGGCACTGTCGGCTAGTCCAAATTACGAATGTGTAAACGATCGTGAAAGAAAGTCCTTGTCGCAGGCGGTACGGTAACGTTTCTTCCCGACGAGTAAAAGCAGGTGAAAGTTGTCATATCATATCCGGGTCCCTGGCATATATCGGCGTCGGTTGTTGTACTCCGGTGTATTCCATTACGAACTTTTCGTATATTATAATTACATGGAATAGACGGGGCATGCGGGAGATGGAAATTCAAGACGGTGAGCAACACGAGAACAAGGTGCGAGCAGGAGCCAACGTTTGGACAAGTGGACTTGTCTCCTTCAAGGCGACATATACGTTGGCTCCTGCTCTCACCTTGTTGTCCTGTTGCTCAATTACATGGACTGTGCTACGAGTGGCCAGTCGCGCGGAAAGTTTGCGTGCATTCGCGGGCTTCCATAACGCTCGAAAAAAAAAAAAGACCTTTTATGTAGCACGTGTTGAGCAAGAGAAAGCTGTATAGGGAGTTTTTCAGGTTGCTCTACAATTTTCTAATTGACACTTTTCATCTAAGTATAATAATTGAGGAGTTTATTATTAATTAAGACTAATTATGCCATTAAGCAGAATGCAAAAAAAAAAAATCTGAGTAGCTCCAAGCGACGACAAACAACATTATCTTGGTTCTGTACGCTACGTGGCATCTTCATATTTTTAACTCTTGGTGCATGATAGTGGGGACACGATGAATATAACGCATGGTACGAGCATGCGACATGACCATGCCAGGGCTTATTGTGGCTTGAGCCAGTGCATGGTTTTTTATTATTACTATTATTGTTTTTTGTTCTTTTTACGGAAACTGTGTCCTCACAAATAGCCGTCGGACTGTTTTTACGTGATCGCTCGGGATATTACGGCTTTGCAGGGCAAAAATGCAATGCCAAAGCATCCAAACCTATTTTTAGCATCCTCATTTACCAAACGCACCGATCGCTTTGTTGAGCCGCGCCATCGGCCTGTTAAGGAGGCTAACGTAGACATCGCATAGTGAGGTTAAGTCTACTAGACTTGGAAAGCTTGAGAAACGATGCCGGTGGCTGACGCAAGTTTTTCGTAACAATTAACGCTTAGATGTTTCGAGATTTCATTGGGTTAGCCGCACACTAGCACTCTTATGCCTTAGTTCCCACGCCAAGCAATGAGATAGTAAGAACATTTACCAATTCACGCTGGCAATTTACAGACCCCGGCTTTCCGCGTTGAGTAAAAACCGATGCAACTGAAATAGGTCACAAAACATACACACACCGCGACTGATGATGCACCTCGCATGTTTGCGCAGCCAAGCGCAATTTTTGCATACTATTGTTACTGCGGCGCCGAAAGGCTACACTGTGGTTCTGCGACGCCCTCGCGTGAACTAAAATCGCGCAAGTTTCACGGAGAACGAGCTAAAACATCTTCAAATTGTGCCGCAGCACGCGATGGCAGCAGTGAGATAATGGTTGTGAAGAGGAAGAGGCGCTATTTTCTGCAACCCTTTAGGATACCGCCACATATTCAAGCAGCGCCGCGCCGACTTGGACAAGCCAGAGAGGAGGAAAGGCTAGCTGCGTATCCTTTCCTCCTCGCCCGATAAAAAATATATATATATATATATATATATATATATATATATATATATATATATATGTGTGTGTGTGTGTGTGTGTGTGTGTGTGTGTGTGTGTGTGTGTGTGTGTGAAAAATACGAAATGATAAAGATGGGGAGATTAACCAGAACGGTAAATCCGTTTTCGTACCCTACACTGGGGTACGGGGGAAGAGGAGGTAAAAATAGTATTTGTTCAGCGACTTCCATGATGCGGCTGTCGATAATGGTATCTCGCACTCTGCGAGCATCCGAGAATACTCGAGAATCCCGCAATTAGAGCACTGCACGGGCTCGGGCTTACCCGAAAGCCCGGGCCCGGCCCGGCCCGTGGGCCGGGTCGGGCCGGGTAGAGCAGTTTTTTCACGGGCTCGGGCCGGGCTCGGGCACGGCGTGTGCTTTTTGACCCGGACCCGGGCCGGGCTCAGGTTTTTTGACGCGGGCCCGGGCCGGGCTCGGGCTTTCTGCGAGTTATTCTCGGGCTTCTCAACTCTGAAAAACATGTATTTTTCGGACTCGGGCCGGGTTCGGGCCGGTTTCGAGCCGGGATCGAGCCGGGCTCGGGCCGGGCTCGGGCTTAGGGTAAAGGGGTGGCGGGCCGGGCCGGGCGGGTAACGTAGATTATTTCCGGGCCCGGGCCGGGCCCGGGCCGCAAAAATCGGCCCGTGCAGTGCTCTACCCGCAATACCCTGTCAACTATAGGTCGGCGGTTCAAGCGGTGGTCGAAGTTCCCAAAATGGGTCCAAGTTCACAATTTCTTTGGTTCGTAAGTGATGCTTGAAATTGGCCAGATGCCATCGCTAATAATATGGCCAGCGTCAGAGTAAGCGGGAATTCGCTCTTATGAACCATTCTAGCGTAAGGAAGTTTTGTGAATACGAGTCCAGGAAACTGAGGTGTACCGGTGTTTCGAGTAGCATGTGTCGCCGACTCTACCAATACCGAGACGCACGGCATTAAACGCATCACCCCCTTCGCCCCTCCTTCGCTTGCCCTGCTTGGTAACCACATCACCGACCAATCACTGGTGCTCAAACTCGCTCCAGCTCACCCGCTGCCTCGCCGCGCTCTCGTACTCGGCACCCAACATCACGCTTATCTGGACAAGCATCACGCAACCGTTGATTTTACGTGACACGAACAGTGATGTAACCCAGATAGGGCAGTCATGAATAGCAGCACCGGAGTGTCCGGAGTTATTTAGAAGGGGACCGATGCAGGCGTGCGGGAGCGTCCATTTGGTCACCCACCAGCGGGCCGCTGCCAAGGTCGTCCAGCGGTCGTGGTCCGGTAAATTGAAGGAGAGAGAGCGAAACGCGCCTTCAAATAGGAGGCCGCCGTTATGCGCTTGTCGTTATTGCGTGCCCGGCTCTCGAGTCTGAAGTCAGTCGCCTGGTCTCACCGTATGCTTTTGCTTTGGTTCTGTTTCGCCAAGTTGCCTGGGAACGACGGAAGCGTGACCTTGTTGTGTTGCGGTAGATTTTGTTTGCACGTGCAAGAAGTAACGCGCATTAGCGAGCAATCGCCATCTTGGCAAGCGGGCAGGAAAAGAGCCACAGAGAGAACTGACGCGGTCTATGCGTAGGCAGACGCCCGATAATGGTGCAAAAAAAAATAAAAATAAACACGCCTCGTTTGCACGGCACCACAGCCTCAGATATCCGAATAGTATTGTGTGTAAAAATAAAGAAACTATGTGAAGGTAGGCGGGGAACTTCCTCCTGGCGGTACACAACAACTCCCTCCCCCCCAATGTATATATATATATATATATATATATATATATATATATATATATATATATATATACCATAGGAAAGGAAAACAAAATGGGAATAGGAAGAAACACAGACGAGGTGTAGTAAAACAGCGCGGAGCACAACTGTAGAGTACCACTCAAGACACATGAAGATCACACTCGGATCACACTCGGACAGGGGACAGCAGCAGGGGAGGAGGAGAAGGTTATTATTATTATTATTATTATTATTATTATTATTATTATTATTATTATTATTATTAGTAGTAGTAGTAGTAGTAGTAGTTTGTAGTAGTAGTAGTAGTAGTAGCAGCAGCAGCAGCAGCAGTAGTAGTAGTAGTAGTAGTAGTAGTAGTAGTAGTAGTAGTAGTAGTAGTAGTAGTAGTAGTAGTAGTAGTAGTAGCAGCAGCAGGATATACAGTCTAAATCCTTGTCTATTGACCTCCTCGCAAACTAAAGAAATATCAAAGGTAATCAATTGTCGGTTATCGGCTATGTTTCAAGCAGAGCGATCAACACTTTTGCGCTCTTGTGAACTTTTGCATACATCAATATCCAGGTAGTTCCATGGCATTCTAACTACACCTACACCCGTATTTCCAAACTCCTAATCTTTTTTTTTTTTTTAGCCAAAACATAACGAGTCCAAAAAAGAAGTTCGCACCCTAATTCTTGTCTTATCAGTTATTTGTCTACCCTATATTCCAAACAATGCCTGTATTTCGACAGATAGAAAGAAATCCTGGATGGATGGATGGAAAATTTTATTGAGTGATGGTAAGATTCGCGGTGAGTCCTCGAAGATCGGATGCTCTTGCCTCTTGGTCTTGCGGTAGGCGGGGCTCAGTTCAGGGCTCCGCTCGCCGTCGCCATCCTGCGTGCCCTGTCAATCAGGCTAAGCTGATCGTCCAAAGCCTCGCTGGCCAGCAGCGGCGCGGGATCCTGTACAGCTTCGCCGCAAAGCGCCGTCGGCGCCGACGTTGTAGTGCTGTACCGTTCAACGGTGCATGGACGGCTTGCACCTGGAACTACATGGTAGAGGTTCATCAGAGAAGTGGAGTGCGCTTGGCTGTAAAAGCGACGAAGCGAAGTCGACGAACCTTCAACGCTACGCTCAGTCGCATCGGTGCCGGAGCCAGCAGGGCAGCAGCGTTGTGCTCACCCATACTATATAAACACACTAGAGTTCCTGCCGAGCTGCTGTGTGTATGCACTGCTCTCCGAGCGGAATAAGCAGTGAATGTCAAGCTAACGTTATCCAATATTTCACTCGGCGCTGGCGTCTTACTAACACCGACGGTTTTCCGGAGTTCTCATCTCAAGCACCATCTTTAGGTGCAACGCCCCTATAAACGTTGCCATTGTTACCATTTCACCACCGTTGTGGGCGCTGTTTGCTGCGCAGCAATAGGGAGCCTACATGCAAGTGCTGTTTTAGCAGTCATGTATCATGCTGCATTGTGGCAACATGTCCCTTGCGCGTATGTTCGGAGCACCACACCGTCCTAGGAGTTCGAGCCCGTCAATGCTTCACTGCTCATGCCTTAAATGCAATTTTTGTTTCCTTCGAAACGGGATTATTAAGATCATAAAATTAAAGATTATCTTGCGAACCCGTAACCCGGCTAGACAACACCTTCTTTGCGTAGTTCTTTAGCCGTTAACATGTATTTTTTGTTTCTGCCATCCCGTTCTACCGGCTCCACATTAGAGGTCATTCACGATAAGCTATTGTAGTACTTTATTAAGACCGTTCACACCCTTTGCCGTCGTTTTTGAGCCGTGAGCGGCGCATTTAGGAGGGAGCTTTAGCTCGGACCCAACTCCGATGTGGCCTATTCAAATAGATGTACAACCCAGAAGCGCTTTTCTGAGGCAACCCCTGGACCAACTTTAATGAGGTCTGTTGCGTTTCAGAGAGAAAGTTAAATTGTAGTCACTGTGGGAAGTGAAATTTCGAGTTAGGGCCCCGTGTCGCCGAAAATCCGGCATCGGAGTCGCCATGGGCGCTCGCGGCCGAGAAAATCATTCCCTACCACGTTTAAGTACGCCACAGCATTATACCATTAATGTTGCTCATACCTTGCTTTGCATTCTTGGCAAAGCTATTCGTCAGAATTTTGAGAATGACCATCCACAAACAAATGTCGTGAAACAAAACACCCACCGCGCATGCCTTTTATGGTAAATCTTCTCAGACTGAAGCATTAAAAGTGCGAACCAAATACGGAAACCTGAAATGATGTAATTTCTTTGGCGCGGTTGTGCACTATCTCCGGGATCGGCCCACGCAAGGGGCCGCGTTTCCACCAGAAAGCTCGCCTACGTGCATAGCGTTCGCCGCCAGTGTTTGTCAGTAACCATTACGGTTGCATAAGCTGCAGTCGTCGGGAACCATGAGTAACCGCCAGGGATCTTTGAATGTTATCGCGTTCCACTCTTAAAAGCGAAGCTTAAGCGTCCTCCCAATTTTTAAAAAGAAGTTACTGAAATTCGAAAGTTCGAAAAAAATAGCAGGGAGTTTGCAAGTTTATAGCTCTGCATCAAGAACAGCTATCGTGGTTTTGTAAACGGCATTCATTAGATCATTCAAAGCGCCCAAAATCATTTATATCAATTGGTAGCTTACGTGAACTCGTTAAGTTGCATTCAAGGGTTCCGCAAAAGCTGTATTTCCAACTTACACAATTTTTTAAGATTTATGTGTAATATATATATATATATATATATATATATATATATATATATATATATATATATATATATATATATATATATATAGGAACATCAGAAGCACAACTTCGCGGTTATCTTAGATTTATTATATATATATATATATATATATATATATATATATATATAGACCGTTTAGATGTACTTTTAGATGCAATGCACCGCATTGTGATATCTGTGTCGGCCTTTCGCGCGAGGGAAGAAGTCGCGTTTTCTCTCTATATGTATATGGTGATTGTAAAGGAGGAAAGAGACGCCTAATTGTGCAGCCCTTCAGGGAACGCGCGTTTGCTCTCCGCCGTGCGTTCGTTCCCCGTGAAAGAGCGCGTCCCTCGCGCCCTTTCACTCGCACTTACAGCATACGGCTCGCGGCGACGATTTCATCGCCGTTGGACTCTATACGGAACCTCACGGCGACGGTGAGAAGAAGGAGAGATGCCTTTGGCTTATGTGTGTCAGTTTTGTGAATATTTTAATGCTTGTTTTAAGAGAAAACTGTGCCTTAAAAATACATGCGACCGCATGCTTAGAAACACTTCACCCATCGGTGTCGCGAAGTTGTATCCTACGTTTTTTCCGGGCGTTGAATAGTCTCCGAAGCACCATATAACAGCAAAAGAAAACAAAAGAGCACCTAATACTATGGAAGGCCATCTTACCATGGGCGTCAGAAGGGCATGGTATCTGACTCCCATGGTAAAACCGTAAGCCATTTGTCAGCAATTTGTCATGGTAAGACATTTGTCAGAAGCGTCTGAAAATTAATCATCTGCCTTCTTAATGATTTACAGGCCATACTTATCAGTGTGGTTGTACACGAGCATTTGGACATAAACATTCACTGCCCGGCGGCGCTTACAGGCACAGCTGACTCATTAAGACTTGTTTTAAAGATTATTATCATTTATTATTATTATTTTTACCATCCTCATCAACGAGGTGATGCATGATCTCGTACGTAAAGAAATACGGCTGGAAGCCTCTCCGAACCAGCAATATTCGAAGCGATTCGCGACAAAAGCCGCATTCGCGAGTGTCGTCGTTTGTGTGCGGACCCCACGCACTACAACCGTGGGCGAAAGGGTTGCGCTCGGGAGAAAGAACACCACCGGCTGCCACCACCGCCGTCTCCCGTCGCAGACCCCGGCCGACTTCAATCCGTCTCTTTTTTTTAAACCCCCGCGACTTATTTTCCTTCCGCCACTCTCGCCAACTCCCGCGTCCCGCCGCAGCGTCGCCTGCTGCAACGACGTCACTCGCTCGCATCCGGCCCAGATTAACGATTCACGAACCCACACACCCGCGTACAAGCGCCCGCTAGCGCACGCACTGGGAACGCGAAGCGGCACGGCACGGTGTTCGCCCACGACGCAGAGCGTAGTCGGGGGGTGGTCACACTTTGCCGCCGCGCTGCCGCAGCCCGCTGCGTCGCTATTTATCGCAGCTCCACGATCGGGACACCTTTGGAGCCCCGCTCCGGCGTCCTTGAAAAGCGTGACGAGGTTGTATGGATGAAGGTGTGCGTGAGAAAGGAGAGAAAGGAGAGTGCTTTAAATAGCTCACGTCCTATAGTGAAAAAAAAAGGGCGTAAGAGTGTGACGGGTGTATGGGTGTGAAGCCCGAGGGCGCGGAATGGAGGGACCCCCAAAAAGGCCCTTACGGGAGAGGACGCAGCGATGATGACGCTGAGACCCACGCAACACGGTGTACGCACCCGATGTATCTATCTGGTGCCCGTGAGCAACTACGCTCAAGGTTTCGGTTCATTCACGCCTTCTTTTGCACGGCGAGAAGAGTATCACTCTATAGTGGGGTTCACAGAAAGAGACATGTATAGGCACGTGTCACACCTGTACATACTACGTAAGTTGCACCAGCGGCCGTTCTTTGCTCGGCTGGGAATCAACCTGTATAGGGACAGCGATATGGAGATTACGGCACGGCGAAGGAGAAATTAAAAGTTCGCGTTCTCAGCCGGAAAGCTTCGATCGTGGTGAGAAAGAAAGAATGTCGGAGGAAGAGTTCATATCGGGTTCGCGCGTACGTTGTTGAAGAGCGCGTAAGAGAGCGTTTGAATATGTATCGGTGTGACGCAGTGCTCAGACACACTTCGCAGTATCAATAGCAACTGCACGCTACCGCGTTGCTGTGTTGGCCACGACGATCTCATGTTTACTGCAACCATCGCTCCATTTGCAAGTCATGTGACTTTTTTTTAAATGCGTTAGCATTAGGAATGTCAGAGTGGAAAAAAGGTGTATGCGTGTGAAGTGCGGGAAGCCGGTCACGTGGTAGAGATGGAGGGGAGATGGGAAAGCGGAAGGTGGTCTGCTCCGAACCACCGTGGCACTTCGCTCCTCGAAAAGGTAGGACGTGTGTCGAGTGAGCTCCTGAACAACACTTCGCAATGTGGTGAACGCGGCTTAACCCATGGATCCGGGGCCTAAAAGAGATGCGACATAATGCTAACGCATTTCTTTCAAATTCACCGTTAAATCGCCGCTGAATTTTTCGTTATTCATTCATCCTCATTTATTTCTTACTATCTTCTTGTTCTGTTTATTCTAAACGGGATGGTCGAGACGAAACTCTAGGACGATACGAGACACAACATAGGAGGCATACACGAGAATGGGCCTCGTGCGATTTCGTAAAATAGCGCTGAGTTTCAAGTGGGCGTTAACATCATTGGACACTGTGTTACGACTGCGACTTTCATACGTCATTCAGTTTGTTTCGCCCCTGGACTGGCTGAGGGCGTCGTGCTCGTTCGGCTTGCATTGATAACTTCTTCCAACAGCTGTCGCGTACGAAGACTTTGATTACGACACAATTTAAGCCCATTCGTTTTTCGCCACACAAACGCATGGGGTCCGCATTGACAAACTCGTCCGATAAATGACTGCATACGTTGCCACGTGTATTCCAAGGCAAGGCGCATTACCAGCGAAGGTTCTAAATGCAAGTAGCCTCAAAGCCAAAAATGAAACCATTACAGAACGACGCACTCAGCCATTCGAGGGGCGAAACAAACAGAATGGCGTATGAAAGTCGCAGTCGTAACACAGTGTCCAATGATGTTAACGCCCACTTGAAACTCAGCGCTATTTTACGAAATCGCACGAGGCCCATTCTCGTTCTAGAAGTAAAACAAAAATGTGCCGTGATGTTCGTTTCGTAAACTAGGCAGGTGAATGCACCAACTGCGGATGATGGGCCTCATCAGGACATGTCGTGGTATAGCGTGCCATGTTACAAGCTCACAGTGATTCAAACGCGTACCCATTATAAAGTCAGTCACAACAACTATACGAAGTGACCGGCAATGAAGTCAGAGAAAACACAGGGAAAGTTAACTGTTACAGTTCATTTGAAATGCATAAATAATTAAGTAAAGGGAAATGAGAGTGGACGAGAAGATGGCGTGCCGCACGTTGGAGCCGAACCCACTTTTTTTCCGCATTACGCGTGCGTAGTTGTATCAATTAGGCTACCGCCGAGGCCACCCCTCCCCCGCTTTCTTGGGTGCGTGTGCATACTAAAGAAGCCTTGGGTGTGTTGGGCAGCGCCAATCCCGGCCGAGGCGGCAACTGCAGATGTAGCATACCCTTTTTAACTGAGGAGATCATGGGACCAGGCGACTGGTCAATAGACCCTATAGTATGGTACCTCACGTCACCAAATTCGAGGCGCTCGCCGTGCGACGGAGAAAAATATGGGGATTCAAGGGGCTTACTCATAAATTCAGATTCGTTCCGGAAGTTCTATAAGAACTGTGCAGCGTTTAGAACACGTTTCAGTGTTGAAAAGTGTGAGACCGAACTGTGTAAAAAAAGATCTGTGCGTAGGGCAAGGCGAGGTAAAGTAAGAAAGTACGAAATGAAGAAGAAATGACAGAAAAAATAGAAAGCGAAGGAGGAAAACGAGCGGCGAACTAGTTAGCTAAATTTTGTTAACATTACCACACCACAGAAGCAACAGCGGCACACGGATGAATTGATATCCTTGACCGAATTTTTTTCCGCAATAATTTGTAATGTAAATGTTTTCCAGTGATGGCTTCAGTTACAGGTGCTCTGGAATGTCGTCGGAGATCAAAGCTTAAACGCTCACACGTTAAAATATTCCGAATACAACGGAAAACATTAAAATGCTTTCACTGCGCAGATAGAGTTCAACAAAACTCGCTTGTATTTCTGCCGCATTATCAAACTTTCTTTTTGCGACGAAATGAATACGCGAGTCAAACGGCATACTATAATAAAGATGCTGGGATAGTACGAGCTCTTAGAGCAAACAAAATGACTTGTAACTGAAACATTCTTACTGTATATACGGCAGCACTCCTGAACAGTGTGGAGAAAGCTTCGTACACAGTAAATATTTCTGCACGTGTAGTGCTATTTTGACCCATGGCTAACATGCTCACCCTTAATCTCCTAAGATTCTAAGGCCGATCAAGGGCATAATCCCTTTGCAAGTCGGTTGTTAGTACGGTTAGGGTATGTTACGAACGTGAAAAATCAATTTTATTGAACAACTGTCCCGTTAGATGCCAGAAACAGGACCTCCACGCACGAGGACTAAGTAACCATGTCTGTATGTTTGAAATATGGTAAAAACTGCTATTGTTTGCATAAACATAGAGGTGAAGGTGCAGCATCGTGCTGTGGGTTGCCACACTTGAGCTGCATCATGCTACCCCCTCCTTCCCCCCCCCCCCCCCCCCCCAGCACACACACACGGGCTCGAACATTTTGGGGCTGCGACAAGCTTTTGTTTCCATTGCAGCTGATGCTCGTGGCCGCTTTCCTGCTGCTGCAAAGCGGTCTGGAGCCGGCGACAGCCCAGAACAATCATGGAAGCACGGTGAGTGGATAGTGACTCCAACCCTTCCAAGCCAATTCCCGCACACCAATCACCCGCTTACGCCAAATCACGAACAGGCCGCACTTTGCGCGGACGTTCAGCTGCCTTAACTTTTGTTAGCTCGCATTAGGCGATAGACACGCGGGGTGTAACCGTGCGTACCATAACGCAGGTCTTTCTCAGTCACGATTTTTTTTAGTGCAAAGTTTGAGAAAAAAAAAAGAACGCGCACTGCGTCTGCGCCGTTCTTCAGTAGATAAATGACCGAGCTATTCCCATCATGACCTCTGCGCACTCCTCCGAGAGCCTGTTACCTGTCCCCGCTTATTCTCTATCTCACCTCAAGAAACATTTCCACCGTCTCCTGCCCTCTAACAACATCGCGATTCTGGCGAAGCACTGCAATTACCATCGGCGAAAATGCCTGACCGGTGTTTTTTAACTTCGAATCCTGTTTTTCGTGTGAAAATGACCACTGGGATAGGATGAAAAGTTGGACGAATTTGGATATACGTACCTGGATTTCGTATAAAGACAGCGCAGAAAGGAGAAGGTCAGGCGGATAAGCGCTGTCCCGCAGTGCTTTGCTATTTGCACGGGAAACCATGTGCTATTCGTGCACCAGGGTACGACAGCCCCGATCTCAAACGGAGTATGCACGTATAGTTATCTGCGGCAAGCATCGTAGCCGCTTCTAGCAGAAGGGTGTCGGGTACAGACGCTTGCATGCATTCACAGGTGACGAGTAACTTGAAGAGTATAACTTCACGGATATAAACCTCTTTGCCTAACACCAGCATAGGAGACTCGCACCAATAATGTTCGCATTTATTTGGGACCATCTGTATCCACCCGAACTTGGTCCATAGGGATCGTATGGGAAGCGTTATGACGGCATGTTGCTTGTTCAGGACCGAACTTAGCGAGACCATGATAATTGTGGACCTAAATATGGCTAATCGGTGCGCAATTAGTGCGCAATCAACTTTAGAAGCTAATGCGTATATATATATATATATATATATATATATATATATATCGGGCAAGAGAGAGAGAGAGAGATCGTGAAGAAAGGGGCGCTATTTTCTGCAACCCTGCAGGGAGTACGGCTCAGCCCTTTCTAATGCATATAGCATGCGCAACCTGTTAAACTTGCTTGCGATTAGAAAGGTAAGCGTGCTGCCGCGCTGACCGCAGTGTCGCCATAAACCGAGTATAGATACAAAGGGAGAGAGAGAGAGAAATGAGCACTCAGTGCACGAATTTCGTTCTCCCAGCTGTGGAATTCAACAGCGTTATCTATAAAAGCACAATGAGAAAATTTCTCTACCGAAGTAAAGGTCTATACGATATCTTTTCACCGGTGATCAACGAAAGGTAACACGCATTGGTTGACGCTACGCACCCGGATATCCCCGTCCACCCCAACCACATAACGTAGATGCGAGAAGGACGCTTGTACCGGGCAGCTTTGTCGCGATCTACAGCTGCGCTCGACATGAGTATGCTCGAAGCCGACAGAGGATGTTCTTCAGTAAATGATTTGTCAATGACTTACAGGGTAGGCCTTGTTACAATCCGTACGCTGAAAGCTCACACGGCGGTGGTGATCGATTAGAGGTAGCGTTTAGGACGTATCGCGAAAGTTCACCCCTACACCAAGCAAGAAGTGCCACTAACCGCCCTTCTCCCCTTTGCCTCGCGATACCTGCACTAGATCACCCTGCCGCCTGTAACCAGCACCCAAACCTCCCCACTATAATCCCTAACCGACGGCTACTGAAAGATGAATATCAGTACGAGAAGAGCAGCCGAAACCAGGCGCGTGGTCTTTTCCCTCTCTCTCCCCTGCGTCGTGCGTGCGCCGCACCAGCCCGGGCAGTTCCTGACCGAGCAGGCGTCCATGCCCTACCAGTTCTCGTACTTCGCCGGCGGACACGACGGCAGCCACTCGCGGCACGAGACGCGCGACGCCAACGGCCGCGTCTCGGGACACTACACGCTGGCCACGGACGAAGGCTCGCAGCGGGTCGTCTGCTACGTGGCCGACGAGCACGGGTTCCGGGCCTGGGTCGACACCAACGAGCAGGGCACCGACAACCAGGACCCCGCCGACGTCAGCGTCCGCTCCACGGCGCCCGGCACGGCGGGAGTGCCGCGCGGACCAATCAAGGGCGTCTGCGGCAGCCCCCCGCCCCCGGCGGGTCCTCCGGCCCAGACCCAGATCCTGGTGACGTCGCCGCCCGTCGTCATACCGGCGCCAGTGCGCAAGCCCGCCTACGTGCCACCGCCGGCCGTGCATCATGAGGAGGTCATCGTGCCTCCTCCGGTTGTCAAGGTGAGAGATCCAGCCGGCACCTTATTAAGGCTCGTCGTTCAGTCGACCTTCAAAGTCTTTGAGCGAAAACGCCTCGACGACACGAAAGGTACAAAAACTATCGTCATCAATGGCTCATACCCCTGTAAGCAAGCAAGACGAATGATAGATATGGTTGATAAAGCGAATTAACACCGACGATAAAGCGAAACAAGTGGATGGGTCAGGCGAGTTAAAGGCAATATAATGACTAAGCGATTTAAGAGGATGGCTAAGCGAATTAGACTAGTCGAATTAAGAGGATGAGTAAGCGAATTAAGAGCTATAGCTCGGCGAAGTAAAACTAAGCGAATTAAGGGGGATTACTAAGCGGAGGATGACTAAGCGAAGTAGACTAAGCGATTTAAGGAGGACGTGTACGTCACGTGTCCGTCTGTAATGCATCGGTACATGGGCTTTCACCTTCAAGTCGTCTTAGGGAAAACATAGGAGACCCTGTCAATTTTATTCATTGATGCGTTAGCATTAGGAGTGTCCAAGTGGAAAAAAGTGCGTTGCATCAATAAAGTTTTCAATACAAACGACATCGTGCGTACTGAGCTGAGCTACGTACGGTTACCTCCGTGATACATTTAGCCCTTCCCTTGCGCCTAGGCCTGCGGGGCCGCATTGTAACATCGTAGAGCCCTTGAGCAACTTTTAACAGCCGAAGCTGTCACGGCGGCGAATTCACGTCGGGTGCGGTGGACGTCTCGCGAGAAATATATTTCCACTTTAGCAAGTTCTCCGCGATTCTTATCAGCATGGTGAAATTGGAGATCGGAATAAGTAACGCGTCGGGAGATGGCCGCGAATGCTTTGTTTAGAGCTATTACTCTCTCTGAGTATAATCGGTGACAGTAAGCAAGTAAGAACACTAAAAAATGAAGACTCTGGTAGAGCGAACATAGCAAATCTTCATTTTGCAGTAACTCACCGTTACTTGAAGATACCCGTGCGTGCTTATAGCTTTGATATCGGCAGATTTTATTCATGAGTTTCAGTGCTCTTGTGTAGCACGGCAACTGCACAAAAGTCGTTGCTATACAAATTTATCCACAGGGTTCAATATTCTGAAGGAACGCTTTCCTTACGAGAAACATGCTATTGCAAGGCATTCGATCAGTTCTGACTACCAAGACTTTGTTATTTTCTTTTACCGAGGGCCGAAGTATACGAGTAGACGCGCAAGAAATCCCGAATCCTGTTCTCGACAAAATACGCCCATCTCGGTGGGAAATCAGACCCATGACCTCGCAATAAACATCAGAACACCAGAACCCCTGAGCCACCATTACCGGGCAGTTCTTGAAACAGGCAGTTCTCCACTCTGTACAGCCTTCTCGGTAACTGATTGCAATTTACGAAATATTGCAACAAATGAGGCATGGACGGCGGCAGCAGCGTTTGTAAACACGCCTTGTGGTGGTTCGTTCAACCACAATAAGCTAGAAAAGTTTCTGCGCTTTATGCTGTTCTCATCTGTGGAAATTGACAGAATCACATTACAATCGTGAGTATGTTGCTGCCGACGCCTTTGCACCAGCAGCTCAGTTGAACGTATCCATTATCAACAACAATAGTATTATGCGTTCTGGTTCCACTCAACGTCGTAAGATGGCGCCCCTATACAACACTGCAGATCACGCGTCTTCGTCTCGTCTCCAGTATCCCGGTACTTCGTAAATTGTTAACACTTACGTGGTCAAGCTAAAGATATAGGTAGTGTATATACTACCGGACAGGGGAGCAGTAAGTTATTTCTAACGCCAACGTCACCGCAACCCTCCCCTATCGCCATCGTCGCAGGTGTACCCTCCCCCCGTGCAGCAAGTCGTGGTGACGCCGCCGCCGCGCCGGGTGTCCTACGTACCCCCCGAGCCGCCGACGTACGTCGAGCCACCCCCCGTGCGGACCTACGTGCGCAAGGTGGTCGTCAAAAAGCCCATCAACAGCTACCACGTGCCTCCACCCGAGCCGGTAAAGACCTACTATGTGCATCCGCCGCAGCCAGCCAAGACCTACTACGTCCCTCCACCGCAACCTGCCAAGACCTACTACGTTCCTCCGCCGTCTCCACCAAAGACCTACTACGTTCCCTCCCAGGTACGTGCCCTGTCTCTTGTTTAACTAAGAATATAAGACACCTAGTATAGCTCATCTTCTTAAGCAACCGCAAGATTCTCCGTTAACCGGAAAATGTTACTTACGTAGGTACGTACATCGAATCACCGAGAGGTGGAGAGACAAAGAAAACTACTCAAAAACGGCATTTTTTAGTATGAATGAGTCGAGGGCAACGCCTCCTGGAGCGGGCATACGTATAGTAATATGTATGCCTCGCTCAATCAGGACCCACGGGCTATTCCGCGATAGGTGGTGGAGCCATCACTGGGCGTTGCCCGGTGGCCTCCGTCCCCGGGAGTCCTCGAGCCAAATGGTTAAACAGTCTGAAGTTCACCTACTAGGGAAACAACGCTGAAGATTCGCCAAGGCAAGGCGGAAGCGCCTTTTGTCGTCCACCTCGTCTTGTCCTGTCTCGCGCGCTGTTCGCATAATGCTCATTGGAGTGTTCCCATAACTTCAGTGATCTGACGAGAACCAGCGCATTCAGCACGACACCACCGAAGGCCCCGCTAAGTTCGCGATAAGTTTGGTCTATATGCGATACAAGTGGGGCTCTTTGCACTTCTTATTCCCGCTTACACTCTACCGCCTTTTCTCACGATGACGCCGATGTGTGCGCAGCCCGTGGTGGTGGAGCCTCCGCGCCGACGTCCGCCGCCGACTCGCCGCGTGTCGTACCAGCCGGCACGCGAGGAAGTGCTGCCCCCTTCGCGGCCAACGTACTACGACACACCGCCGACACCGCCCAGGCCTGCGGCCGTGCAGGAAGTGTACGTGCCTTCCAGACCCGTGTACCGCGGCTCCTCGTGCTCGGGCTACTGCGGACCTAAGGTGACGGCACGCGTCGAGCCGCGGCCGGAGCCTCCTTCGTACGTCAAGACACGCCAGGACGTCAGCTACTCGGTCAGGAGGGGACCCTACGTTGCACCAAGGTATCTATATGTCTAACCATCCTGCGACCGATGCAGTGTCACTAGAAAGCCGAAACTCTATCAGTCGCCCTTTTAGTCCTTTACCTGATTGCGATAGCCCGTTGTACTTGGTGTTTCCACTGGTTGTTGACGCGTCTTGTCTGAAGCCACTGGTGCGTCATGTGTGCCTCCAAGATCTGTAATTAAGCAAAATGTTACTTACGACCGCTACTTATATACTGACTGTTTCTATTGATTCGTGTCATCTTCTCTGAAGCCTCTCGCGTGTCATATGTATAATAATGCAAGAAAAAAAAAAACCGAAAAGGCGGAAATAGACGCAAATGTTCGCACTCTAGTCTCGGTGGCAGAACTGGTCATGGCGCCAGAATACCATGCCGTCGGAAAGCAAAAGATTCAAGACGGTGCGCAGTTCTGCGGCTTGCTATATGGTGGGAGTTCGCCATAATGCAGATGAAGTGGCAATGGATGAGTAAGACGAACGTCAGCGGCACCACGTACAAGGGAGACCAGATTTTGCCATCGCGAGTCCTTTCAATTGCGTTTTATGCTTACAGGAGAGCGTTTCTTTTTATGTGTTAAGTAGTCATTATGAAACTGATTTCGCGCATATATCCACTTTCAAGGAGATTACGCTACCAAACGGAAGCATTTATCGATCAGACTGTTCGCTCCACGAAATAATTGCTTTAAATATGCTTTTAATATTCTCATTTGCCAAAAACAATAATTTGCTAGAATAATATTTTAGAAGAAACTGACACAATATTCGTTATCATGTTCTGAATTGCAGCTTTCATCGCGATCTTTTCTGACGTGTGTTTTCTTTCTTTTTGTTTTTTATCTCAGTTTAAATAACATACATTTGCAGTCAATTGGGTTTGCTTAATGCTTGTTGTGGTGCTTGTACCATTCTGCAAATATATGGTGTAAGATCGGAGAGTGTAAAGGGAAAGTATATATATATATATATATATATATATATATATTTGGTTGCACTAAACATGCCCTAGAATTACAGAGACATCTTAAAGTCCTACGGCAGTGCGTCCCGGACACTCTCACCTCGAGATCCTGGAAAAATAAGTTTAACTATACGCGGTCGCCCTTCGCAGGTACGAACCGTGGACCCAGTCGTCGTACAAGACGTACCGCGCGTACAACGAGCCGTCGGAGCCGTGGCGTCCCAAGGGCGACGTCCCGATCGGCGTCTCGTACAAGATGAGCATCTCCCGGGGTCCCGGAGGGCCCTACCCGTGGCAGGAGGAAGTGGTCAGCCGGCCCGGTCCTTATTACCGGCACGCGCAGCCGTCGACGCCGCCCTCGGGACCGCACTACTACAGGTCAGACGAAGACGACCCCCTTTGTCGAGTAGCCGCTCTCTATATCAGCGCTAATAGTCGATTTGACCAAGCCAACCGCGCCATGCCCCTGAACGCCTTTGGCAGCACTCGCTCCTGGGCCTTGCGAATTTAACAGGGTTGGTGAACAGAAAAAGAGATGAAAAAGAGGGGATGTTAACCAGAAAATCTTTTATTTGGCTGTCGTACGCTGGGATTAAGGGCAAAAGGAAAATACATAGAAAAAAGGAAAAGGATACAGTTATAATGTGTGCTGTAAACGCTTGCACAAGCTCGCACTCGCCCGTCGGTTTACAAAAGTGCCTCCCCGGCCTTCTGGACCGATGAGCAGCGCGTACGGTGTTTCAGTAGCGTCTGCAGGTGCGGTCAGTGGATGATCGTTTGGTTGCCGTGATCCATCGAATATTGATTGCCTTTGCATGCGAAACCGCGAAAAATGACCCGACAGATTGTCTGCGGTCTCTTCGCAGCCGCAGACATCACACGCAGCACTGTCAACCATTTCACTTAGTGCTGAATAAGCTCTCGTCAAAGGCGAAATTAAAAGTATCTCAAACAGGTAATTCCCGTAAACGTGATGCCACAAACTTGTCCATTCTTCGTCTTCGCGAGAGATTCCCCGTCCGCACTACTTCGAGAGCCATAGATACTCTGTATTCAAAGTGCTGGTAATTGGAAGACTTTTGGTGAAGCTATCCTTAGCTGTTATACCGCAAGTCTGCTCATACCGACAAATCCGTGTTCTTACACCCAACAAGTTGTGAACAGCAAAACTGTCGCCCAGGTGTGTTTTCCAATTTAACAACAGAAAAAGAAGTTTGAAATCTACTCGTGCATTGCCACCGACGCTTACTTGGGACCACGTACAAGGGTGGCAAGTCGGGCTAGTTGGCTTAAGTTGATGTTAAAGACACCTTAAAGGGCACCGGAACACATACAAAATTTTACAGAAAAGCAAACAGCGCAGCGCTTCGCTCACAGCTGAAACTTTTTATTGAACACAAAAGCTGCACAGGTAGTCTGTGTTCCAGTGCGCTTCAAGATCTGTTCAACATAAACCATTAGGGGCGAATGCGAATATATCAAACCAAAGTAAAGTCAACTAACCTCTATATCAAACACGTGACACGTACTCGGCGGTGCTCATATATGTGAAATAATCCCTTCATTTAGCGAACGGGACATTGATTATATCGAACTCGGTCGGGGTGTCCGTTTGGGGCCTTGGGGTTTCGCCCGATGCTTCAGGAGTCAGGACGTACTTTCTGCGGGGGATGTGATGAGCCCCAGTTAAGCGATACATCCACTTCGTAAGTTATGTTATGATGTTTTGTAGCTGCACGATGTCCCGGTGCATTTTAAAATAGATATTGCGAGAACAGGCAAGAGAATGACGTTTTGAGGACGCACAGGGGGGGGGGGGGGGGGGGGGTCCCTATCTCACAGGCTTGACGGGTACAACTTAACGGCGCAAAATTGAGGCCTCTGGCTGATAAATCCATGCGAGAAGCACCGAGGCATGGTACCTAGAGTTCACTAATAAACAGAACAAGAATATTGTTTTGCTAATTAAACTGATAAATGAGCATAACGTGCATAGTTATCGGGCGTCCTGTCGTCTCTGTCTTTTTTTTTCTTGCGAACCACTATGAAGAGATAATCTAGGTCAAGACAGATGATTTGATTAGGGATGAAACGCTCCCTATATGCTCGTCCTACAGGTAATGGAGGTTTGGAAAGCAAGAGAGAACGAGAAAAAGCGAGATAATGTGGTATCGCCGCGATCACATTCCCGCACAACTCTTCATGACGTCGCGTATTTTTACAGCCTTTGTTCAGGGCTGGTCCATAAATAAATTAGGATTACACTGATTTGAAATTCAACAGTGACTAAACCCAGCCATTTTTGTGAACTCTACCTGCATAGAAACGGCAGAAATACGCGAATATACCGGGAAATTATATATATATATATATATATATATTTATATATATAAAGCTTTAATTTGTTCGCAAACTTCTAACCGGGCTACAGTAGCGGCACCTTAGAACGATTTGTCCAACTAGACTGTGTTTGAATAATTTTTGTGTCGCGTGAGCGTTTTCGTCTATGCAAAATCATGAAAGGACTGCATCATTAACGATTATGCCGGTCCGGTAACCTGGTATTCCGAAAACGCTGCTACGTTTACGGACAAGATAAATCTCCCATGGTTTGGGCGCGTAAGGACTTGGCATCCAAGCTCTCGGTTAAAATGTTCCCTTATCTGCGCATCCAATGAATGATCTAGCTGCCATGCAGCCAAAGTTCATTCAACTCGTTCCTTTGACCCCGCTTCAAGTTAGAGCTCCGACGTATGCGCTAAACTCTAATCATCTGGCACGTGCAGGCCCGCTGAATCTGCGCCCGAGCCAGTCTACCCGTCACGATCCCAGGGAGGCTACGCCAAGAACGACCTGCAAGACGACGACGACGACACGTACGACTTCAAGAGGCCCAGCTACGGCTGAGCGCCCTCGAACTAACGCAGGGCCCCGACTGGCGACTCGGCAAGGCAGGATCTCTCGCGAACCAGGCAGCTATACCTACTCTACCCTTCCTCCCTATTTCAACAGCTTTGTCAATAAAGAAAACACGCTTCTTCTATGTCGTTGGACAGCCGTCATGTACACTCGCAACGCTGTACTTACAAGCTGTGTTCCATCGCAATTGTGTGTCCTCCGTGTGTGTGCTGTCCGTGGAACTTCTTATACCATACCACCAGTGCTGCATATTTTGGGAGACGCGGCGTGCTACACGCGACTGTGTGTTGTCATATTGCCTTCGAACTCCGTGTGCGCTGCTGCTTCCACATAGTACATAAAGCCCCTCAATGCCATAGACCACTGCTTCCGACTTGAAGACGAGCGGCCATATTCACAAAGCTTTTCTTTCGTAAGTGCGGTTTGCCATTGGCCGGCCGCCTTAGATAATAATATGTCTTGCATCCGGATTGGCTGAAATTCTTGCTTACGAACAATTCTAGCGCAAGAATTGTTGTGAATTCTGGCCGAGGTTCTTTGTCAGCGACGTCAGTAAGCCTCCCGATGAACTTACTTATGGAGAATTCGGCAAATTGCACCGGTGCGCACCGGGGTGCCCTGGGGCGACGATGATTGAATAAAACGGCGCATCAGGGCACGCTGGTGTGCACCGGTGCCATTTGCCTTATTCGCGATTATATTTTAATTTAACATTTTCCTTTAGATGCAACAAACGTCATCAGATTCGGTGGGGGGTTGCCGAGAAAAATAATTTATCCGTTCTCATGTATTTAGATAGGATCTCACGTGTTAAAGTTGCTTCTCATCATCTTCGCCGTAAAAGGTAAGAGCTTTGATTAGATAATAGCGCAGGATATCAGTCTCCAAGAAGCAATCCGATGTTAGCGATGATGTCGAGACACGTGAGGACAGTGTGAACAGTATTTGGGAAGGAGACAACACATAATTAACCTATCGCACGCACCGCCACATCCCTCGCGAGGGGCTTTATGTACGAGTGGAAGCAGATGATGATGATGAATAAACTTTTATTGGGCCCAAAATACATTGGTGGTGCACGCAGGCACCAGGCGGGGTTGTTCGCTAGTTACGGGACCCATATGTTCCCAGCAGCGCCTGTCCCCGGTCCGTCAGTGCGAGCTGAATCGGTAGGGCGGGGCTGGATAACAAGGTATCCCATCGCTCAAGGGGTTGGGGATTGGGCGTGTTGTCGGGAAGAGGAGAAAGGGGGGGGGGGTGAGTTCTGTGCACTCTGCCAAGATGTGCGGCAGGCTGCCCTTTTCCCTTTTCCAAAAAGGACAGAGCATATCGTGCTCCGCAGGGTACATGCGGTTCATCAGTACGGGATGCGCAAGCAACCCCGCCTGCGCTCGACGCAGGATGGTCTGTGGTTGCCTGGTGAGTTTGGGTTGCGGTTATGGCAGTCTGCACCTTTCCTCTCGGTACATCCGGGTAATGTCCCGAAAGCTGGTAACCGGGTGCGGTAGCTCTTCCGGCTCGTGCTCGGCCCGGATTGACATTTCTCGGGCATGGTAGTCGGCGATGGTGCTGCCTGCTACCTGTGAGTCAGCCGGGACCCACACGAGCTCTATGGCTCTTCCCGGAGGCTTGCACTTGGATAGAATGGCTCGGGCCCCGGAGGAGAAAACCACCCTGCGGAAGCTTCAGTAGGCTGTCTTTCAGTCGGTGACCACGGTGTCCACGCTCGGCTGTGCGAGTGCGAGGGCCACGGCCGCTTCTTCGGCAACTGCGGGGTCTGTTGTCTTCTGGGACGCGCCGACGATCAGCCTGTCTTTTGACGTAACCACCAGCGCTGCTCGGTCACTGTGTTTTCAAAGCGAGGCGGCCGCGTAGAGGACCCTGGGGTTATCTTCCAGTTTCCGGGCCATGGCTTCAGCCCGCGCGGTGTGCCTCTCGTCGTCCTTGCCCGGCGTCATTTTCCGAGGAAGAGGTTTGGTCTGAATGGTCGTCTTCCAGTCTTCCGAAAGGGCCTCCTTGATGGGTACTGGCTCGATCTGCCATCCTATCTTGCGTTGCGTAGCACAGCTCGTCTGTGTTCCGTGTGACTGAGCCGGATTCCCCGATTAGAGAGTTGGGCTTCGATGAGCTCCTCCACCGTGTTGTGGGCGCCCATGTCTAGCAGTCTTTGCGTGGACGAGTTATGGGCATGCCCAGTGCTTGCTTCGTTGCCTTACGAAGCATCGTGTTTAGGGTGTCCCTATTCGCTTTCGTCAGCTGGAGATACGGGGCGGAGTAGGAAACCCGCGACACGACGAACGCGTGTACCAAGCGCATGGCATCGTCCTCTTTAAGGCCTCGGTTTCTGTTAGATACCCTCCGAAGCATACTAAGTATCTGTTCGGCTATAGTCTTGATCTTTGGGACGGCGGCGTGTGCCTTCCCGTCGCTCTGAAGCAGTAGGCGGAGAATCCTAATCTGCTGTGTTGGCTTGATGGCCGTTCCGTCGATGGTGATGATCACGTTCGGCGGCAGCTCCGTCTTTGATTTTCCCCGTTGGATCATGAGCAGCCCCGATTTCTGGCGAGCGCAGCTCAGTCCGCACGACTTAGCGTACTCGTGCACGGTTGCTGCCGCCCGCTGCAACAAGCGTGCTTCTTCACTGAGACTTTGTTAATTGCCTATAAGAGTACCCAGCATCACTGAAAACTACCGTCACCACTGTATAATTCAGTGAACTATCCTAGGCAGCATGGAAGGTCGTGTCAAACTTCTTAATAAGGTGGCGGACGATAACCAGCTAGGGGCCCAGTTTAGCCAGTATATAACAACGTTGGTAGCACCCTTCTACATTTGCTCCAACAATAGCCCATCGTTGCCATTCAATAATTTTATTTGCTCTGCCAGACAACGTATATCAGACAGCGAAGCATCGGCAACTTGCATATTTAAGCATGCATAGAGACGATAGGCCCTACTCAATGACACTGCCACTGAAAGGCTGGAATGGAAATGCCACTGTATCTGACTATGTGCCAATACATGCGATAAATTATAATGACGTACAACTGTGTAGGTACTAGAAATCATTCAGTGGTCCTGCAAAGAGAGGTTCATCATCCGCTGGGAAGCAGTTATCACCATCAGACCATTATTGTGTTGTTGTAACGCTTTCCCGGAATTACAATGCAGTAATAATGACTCTGTCAGGTTCTGCCGACATTCCGCCACATGTGGTCCACGGCTGTTGTGCTGTCTAGGATAATATACCTTTGGAGTCCACGAAGTAGGTTTTCATTTTTTTTGCGCACTGACTTTAGCGACAGAAAGGCGCGCTTGTGAATTCATTGTTTGATTATACGTATTGTGTCATATGGCCTAAATTACGCATTTCCCTCAACGTGCTTCGAAAGTGTACGGATGGAAGACGTGTTTGTCTATTGACGCTAAAAATCTTACCAACAACTGTCTTCGTTGAACATAAAGAGCGCAAGGAATGTAAGGTGATTGCGATTCACATTGCATTCCCAAAGAACTCTGCGGCACAGTCGATGGTGTAATTCTGAAGGAACTTGGCTTTGGACAGATGGAGTGACAATGATATATCTAAAATAAGTATGGAATATCTTGGCTCCACAACAACTGAGATCGTCTATAGTGTGCCACGATGCCAGCCTCGAACTAACGAATGATATAACTGGGAGTTCTTCTTTCTTTTATTTGTTCACACAACAATCGGTGTAAAAAGGAGCAGAAAAAGTGCAGGTCAGCAGCACACGACAAATGTTCACAACGTCGCTGCCACCTAAACCAGACAAGCAGAAGGTTTACACTACGCCGTGTTATGCTTCAAACCACATCATGTTAACCATGCATCGTGAAACAATACACATCAACGGTGGAACCAAATCGCAGTCACACAGCGGCTCTTTTATGTAGCAAAGCTTCCATGAGTTGCGTGCCCGTTTATTTATATTTTGCCTGGAATAAAGCTTCCTGGAGCATGGCCTCCATTTGCACGCCGTACAATTGACCTGCCAAGCTGATGTTCAAGTCATGTTATCGTAGGCTGCTATGTATGTATTACTTCGTGTGCACCTACGCAGACCTCCCACGTGTTGTCAGGACCTCATACATAGGCCACATCTATATACCGTATGAACGTCTTCGCATGGTTCTCGCCGTAACCACCGCGCATTCATTATCACGAGAAATTCCTGATCACAACTACAAAGCTTATGTGGAGAAAAATATTTTTTAATGATTGATTGATTGATTGGTCAGGCGGATAATTGTGATATTGGCAATGTCGGAAATGACTACATTATCGCTGGACTCCCAATGTCGCTACGCTCTTGCATGAATAAAAGAACGAAGAGAGGTTAGAGGAATTATTACAGAGATTAGGCAGTACGCTATCCTTTGCGGAGCCCTTGATGCCAAGAAAATCCCCAAAACACAGCAAACATGTGTAGAAAAGAGCGACATATTTTTACTCATTCAATTAGAATTTCTAAGCGTCATCGCGCGCTGCTTGAGAGCGTTTCGCGCAGCGTCTGAGGACGTGTCCGGTCATCGACGGATCATGCAAATATGTCGAATGTTGGTAACGTCACTGCAGTTGATAGCATTTAAAGCACTGACATCACAGGTTTGCGCCACCCACAACATGAGCCCACTGTTCCGCCGATGGTCGCAATTGTAGCCGTGTGTGTCTCAAACTTCGGTAACAGCAGTGGATCGTATTTCCATGCTTGACCGTGCCTGATCTTGTGAGAATGACATCAGCGTAGAGATATGGAAACACAAGGTCTACTGGTGTCGTGCGAATAGGAGATGTGTTATTAAGTGTGAAGACATGACAGGGGACGCTGCACTGCGAGTGCCTTAGCGTAAAGGTGAAGGAGCGGTGATTGATGAGGGGGAAGTGGAGCCGGAGATCCTGTATGTTGTATGTCTATCTATATCTATATGGGTACTGGCTCGATCTACCATCCTATCTTGCGTAGCACAGCTCGTCTGTGTTCCGTGTGACTGAGCCGGATTCCCTGATTAGAGAGTTGGGCTTCGATGAGCCCCTCCACCGTGTTGTGGGCGCCCATGTCTAGCACTCTTTGCGTGGACGAGTTATGGGCATGCCCAGTGCTTGCTTCGTTGCCTTACGAAGCATCGTGTTTAGGGTGCCCCTATTCGCCTTCGTCAGCTGTAGATACGGGGCGGAGTAGCAAACCCGCGACACGACGAACGCGCGTACCAAGCGCATGGCATCGTCCTCTTTAAGGCCTCGGTTTCTGTTAGATACCCTCCGAAGCATACTTCTTATACCATACCACCAGTGCTGCATATTTTGGGAGACGCGGCGTGCTACACGCGACTGTGTGTCGTCATATTGCCTTCGAACTCCGTGTGCGCTGCTGCTTCCACATAGTACATAAAGCCCCTCAATGCCATAGACCACTGCTTCCGACTTGAAGACGTATGTATGTCTATCTATATAGATAGACATACAACATAACCGAGTGAACTGAATTTATTCACTATCAGTGATGCATTTCTTACTTAATAATAAGGCTAGTTATCTTGAAGAATTATTGAAGAAACACTGTTACATAAAAGTGTTTTTCCGAGCGTGAAAGATGCCAGGGAATACACGCAAAATTACCGCGCTACTGGCCGCTTGAGACCTTTTGCGTGTATTTGCTGGCTTCTTTCACGCTCGGAAAAACACTTTTATGTAGCACGTACCGAGCATCGCAAAGCTGTTGAGAGTTTTTCATGGTGCTCTATAATTTTCTCGTCGACACTTTTCATATAATTATAATATTCGAGAACATGAATAGTTAATTAAGGCTAAATATGTCATTAGGTGGAATACAAAAAATAATCTGAGTATATCCAAGCGACGGCAAACAAGATTGCCTTGGTTCTCCCCAAACTATGTGGCATTTGCATATTTTTAAATCTTGGTGCATGGTAGTTGGGACACTGTATATTACTGCGATAGTTTCCTGCTATTTGATGCGCGAGTTATACACCTATGATGTTTTTAAATTCAGTCACTACAGAAAGGAGAATACATTGCTGAAAGTGAGCTTTAAAGTTCCTTAGCGTGTTTGGAACTAAGTTCTTTTAAATTCGAAGACGAAGTATATAGCATTTGCCTCAAACCAAGGTACCCCTCCTAATACGTGCCTCTTGTTCCTCGAATACACAAAAACCCAACAAGTTGGCAGTAATAAATATCGAGGAAGAACCCTCCACTTGTCACGACACACACTGGGCACCATATTTAGAACAGGTAATAAAAAATTGTGTTTGGCTACTACAGAATCCTTCCCTGTCATTAAACACAGTGATTACAATCATGTGATTTCACCAACGCCCCCTACTTTGATCGTTTATCGAAATTGTTAAATGTGCTGTCAGAATAATTGTATCAGCCACTAAGGAGCGGCTTCTGCACAGCTGTTTGCAGTTATGAATACAATATAATTTACCCAAGCTCGGGAATATGACACATCTATCTTCATCCACTAAACATTAATTACGCAATGTTCATATGTCCGTCTTGAAAGTTTACACAACCTAATGCCTTGAAGCGGACAAAACAGAAAGCACATATCTTCATATAAGAGCGTTATATGAGTTTGTATGTAGTCTTTCGTTGGTAAGGATGATTTTTTAAAAATAAAAGGCAATTTCGATGCGAGCAACACAAACAGGTAACGCTCAAATTTCATTTCAATCGTTTTCCGCTTTAATCAGCAATATTTCCCACGACACCTTCCCACGACAGCCACGTGCAATATTCTTCCCTTCCTGGCACATTAGCGGTGAGTAGACTTCGTAGAGTTTTTTTTTTTTTACTTTGGTAATAAATACGACGTGAACTGCTTGAACGACCATGTAACGAATAAGATGGAATGGGAGTGTAGGTTTCGATTCAGTTACTGGGACCACAGCGTTCAAGCGACGCAGACTAGACAGAGCGCACTTCCCTCGTCGTTCTTTAACGTCCGCGTTGTTTAGGTGCTACTATTGCCTTAGTAACTACTTAGAACGGAAGGTGCCTGACCATCACGTGACCTCCTGCTTGCAAGAAAGGCGGTCAGCTTCTTTCCTCCTCATCCTCTTCTTTCGTCCTCACGTATGACAGCATTAGCTGAACGCGAAATAAGCTGATGTGACATGATGGCGCTTTTCACTGGTGTCTGACCAATGATTAAGGCAAACAATGAGAGGAATGCTAGTTTCGTTACCAACTTGCGTTGTTTTACTCTTAGACTCATGCTATTTCTTTTCACTTTTTTATCAGTTCATTAAATTGTCGCAGATGTCATTGCCGCTTCCGTAATCGCCCTCTCTTAACCTGAATGACTTGTCCCGAGAGTAAGCTTAAGCATCAGCTCTAAACAAATCTGACAGAGGTTAAACCTCCTATCTGCCTCGCTGGCACATATGCTTTGCATTGATTTGTTTTTGTGGTATTTATTCTTCCTAATCGGCATTGCTTGAGTCACACACTACACGTCTCGTGCTTGACGTATTCACCTTTCATGAAAATCTCTCCCAATAGCAATTAAGTATGCACCCTCACTCCACGATTCCAATGACCTTTCAGAAAAAGTTAAGAGAAAAAATGTGATCATTAGCAAAATGATTCCCATTGAAAACGTCTCGGTGCGTCACGATGCATAAGTAAGCAGTCCACGGTAACGCACGGATGTTGGGATTACGTAGACGAGTAGCCATATCAACGACGTCAGTGTACGACCTTTACAAGCGAGGATATAAAGCTATAGCTACCCCTTGAAAACCCTGTCCATTAAATGCGCCGCAGTATCGACGCACGAATTCTTACGGCATTTAGAAAGTCAACCATGAAAATTACAATAGAACAAAACTAGAGCTAATCGGTGACGTCTTACCAGTATGAATACTTTGCCAATTTGGCCTCCCTGTTCTAAACTTTCTCGGGTGTGCTGTAGATGAAACACCCACAGTGCCATTGTACTATATACAAAAGCACTCTCACAGGAAGCCCTTCCTTTGTCATATTATAGCCAACACCTCGCGCATTGTTGATGTAAGGAGCGTCGAATCCTATTTCTCTGTGTTTTCTTGCTGTGGCGCGAAATTTCGGTTGATATTTTGGGCTTTCTGCGTTTTGCAGGAATAATGCCACGTATACTTGTTTATCATTCACCAGTGACCACTTTTCATCGGCTAACAAATAACCATTATCGCTCGGCGCAGGACGCGCCTGTATGTATCGGAAGTTTTTCGAACGTTAACGATGCTTCTATCCGTTGTCTGTTGTCCTCGACGCTTATGTAATCTGATTGCAGGAGCAACGAGAATTGTCTAGTACTTTCTGGAAGCCACGCGGGCACGAGGGAATATTCTGGAACCTTCGATGACTCATGTATAAAAGCCGACGCGTTTCGCCGCTGATCGCATTTTGACGGTCGCCGACATTGTTCGCCGCTTTTGTTGTGCTTCGAGTGCAACTTGCTTTTGTGGGCGCAGGTTCGCCCAGTGAAAAGTCCATTTCGTCATTCACAGTTTTGCGACTGTTTTCTTCAACGTCACTACTACGTGACAATACTTTTGTTTACATCACTACTGCCTCGTGTGAGCGGCTCTGCTTCCTTATCTGTGAAGCTGCAAGCGTGACCTCAGACGCGATTAGCGGGACCTGCGACGTTGCCTTCACTGGCGGGAAGAATCACAGTGACCTCAGAATAGGTTGGCGCGGGCTTTCAAGCAATCAATAGATCGTTCAATCGATCAATCAATCGATGGGCTTGCGACGGCAGTTAGTCCCGTGTGGAGGGCCGTTGCAGTCTCTTGTGTCTCGAAGAAATAATTAAGTTCGAATAACTGTGGTCGTGGGACGTGCGCGTGCAACTCGAAATACATGAACCGTGTGATGAGATACGTGAAGGGAGTGGGGTTGTATGGTGGTTGAATAAAGGTACTCCAAAATAATGCATGGAATAAAGAGACGGTGTCAGCCTATCGATAGAAGGCAGTCTCGACAAACTTCTGTTTTCAACAACGTAATGTTGATATTGTATGATTAGGAAGAATGAATAAGCCTAGTAGTGCGATTACGTACTGGCTCTAGTGCAATGATGATATATGTTTGATGCGGGTTACACGTGGTAATTGTACAGTCAAATTTTGACCAGAAAATTATTGTACGCCAGCATTTTTTCGTGTAGCGGTGAATTATGTAGATGTCGCTTAAACGTCCCGGTGTTTTATTATATTCTCAAAAGACGTTGGCGGTGTGTAATATCTTTAGACTAAACGACTCCGAGGTACTTGAATAACGGGACTGATTCTACTGGTACATCAGTGATTGAATAAGTAAAACTAAGATAGTTGCTGCGGTGAAAGAAAAGCACAAATTTACATTTATTAGGATTTATGGCATTAGCAAGCGGTCGCACCAGCCTTGCACATTGTTAAGGTTGCTCTGCACATATGTTTGGCCTAGGATATTTTTAGACATATGTAGACATATAGACAAGACATATGTTTGGCCAAAGTAACTGCACTGTAGATTACTCCTTCATCTGCAAACATACGATTATTAAAATAATGCAAGCATTTCTCAATCGTCAATATATATTAATTTATTCTAGTGCGGCAAGCAGCTCTTGAATGAGAAGTGGTCGTAGGAAGATTCATGCTGCTTAAATTATTGATAACAAAACATACGCGCCCAGCTATGAAGTTTCGTTTTTCTGTCTCCATGTTTCGGACTACGCGTTAAATAATGCCATGAGAAATAAAAATAAAACTAGAAAAGAATGCCATGAAAAAGTTTGGTTAATCCATAGGCTGACCTTTTATCAACCGATCATAGCACGTTATAACTGTATAAAAATCGGTAATAAGAGTTTATTTACTCAAGACTGAATATCCTGGCAGTAGCGAAAATGAACGACGTCGATTTTATTCGTGCTTGGCGTTTCTCCTGTCCAAAATTTACGAGAAGCAAAGATCAACCAACAAAATCGGGAGAATCCATCCCACAATGAGTGTCGACGGTAATGAGTTCAGCATTGAATCAATATGGTGCCACAACGTAGTGCCAACACCGAAACGAGTTATGTAGGTGGCGTGTACCTCAGCGCGAGTCCTCTTTCGGGCTTCTTTAAGAACACTTGGCGCTATCTGGTGCAGCCGCGATGAGGCTTGTGCATGGCCTTCGAAATGCATGGGGCGCCGGTGCTTGAGAACGCTGAGAAACGCGTAGTGCACCAACCTGGCTCGTCTTTCGAGCTTCTTTCTAGACACGCTACACCATCTGTGGTGTCGCTGTCGAGAAATCCTCATGTTGAGGCAACAAGTGCGGAGCGACGATGCTTATTGCTAGCGCTGAGAATTGTGTCCTCGCTTGCCGAACAACCAGTGAACACATGCCGACGGACCCGAGTTCGCGAGATGTTAATTGAAAAGCGGCGCGTGTACCCAGTGCATTAGGTTACGGTCCTTGAGAGACTTGTTCAATTCCACCCAGCTTCGGATAAATTTCCAAGACCTTTCACGTAATTGTAGAGCGGCACATTCCCAGTGACACATTCCCAGTGACAGAGCTGCTACTCAAGTTGGCATACAATACTTGTATTGAAAAGAGGCACACACCTACCGGCACATACACAGACCAGCATAGACTGAGTGGCTTATATACGTCGCACCCGAGCACGCGCGCCATTGGAAGCGCCATTAGTGACGTCGTTCTTTGCGTCATTCTCTGCGTCGTACCTCCTCGACTCGCCGTGTTCGCATGCGTTCGATTTCTCGAGTTAGCTCGGCGTCGTGGTCAGCAGCGTTCGCCCGCCGTTGGCGCTTGCGTTCCACTTCGCGATTTCAACGGGGACGTTTCGTCGCAGCCGAAGCCAAAGTACAGCGTACTAGAACAATTCTAGTACACTGTAGCCAAAGTGCCGCTCAAGAAACTCCCGTCGAAAGCGGGCGTTGGCCCCGGCGAACGCGTTCCGGCCATTGCCACGTTGACGCTGCTCTGCCCGCAACGACGCCTCCTCGGCTCGCCATTCTCGCATGCGTTCGATTAAAAAATTCTAGGTTTATCATTACAGCTTCTCATTAACTAGTAGTATTTATGCATCCTTTTTGACTTTTGCAGTCGCTTGCACCAAGCGCACTTCTCATCAGCTCGATGACGGATAGTGGGGCGACTGACTCTTCCCGGGAATCAGCCAAACAACATCCTGTGAGGCCACTCAACAGCCAGCAGTCCGCAGCATGGCTTCTTCCACTTGGAGGCATTTACAGTAATATTGACTCAAGGGCGGCCAAGCATCTGTGCTTGTCGAAAGAACAGTGTGCCGCAATTGAAAAAGCAACATGTGGCCAGTCACAATGTCCAAGATGGGTCCAGGAACGTCAGGGTCGACTGACAGCTTCTGTGTTGCACAGTGTTGTAACATGCAAAACTGGTGCTGCTGGATGAATAGCACAAATAATGGGTTACATAAAGGCACCCCGAGTTGCAAGCATTCGATGGGGATCTGATATGGAGCCGAAAGCTCAACAAGCATTCATTGAAAATGAAGCCAATAAACACAAGGATTTCTAGCTTCACGAATGAGGGTTTTTTGTAGTAGAGAAGCATCCATTTCTGGCTGCATCACCTGATGCTGTTGTTTCGTGTAGTTGTTGTGCGAAGACAGTACTAGAAGTTAAATGCCCTGCCTCTTTTAAAGGAGTTTCTTTGAGTGATTCACCAAAGTGTTTACCTTTTCTGGAGGAACAAATGAAGCTCAAGCGCAACCACGCGTACTACATGCAAGTGCAAGCGCAGATGGCTGCCACAGAACTGAGCAAAGCATATCTTGTTGTGTTTACTGGATCTGCCATGACAGTTGAAGTGATAGAGTTTGATGTAAGGTTCTGGAGAAATGTAATACTGAAGGCAAAACTTCTTTTCTTTCATCATGTGTTTCCAGAAATTCAATGTGGGAAATTATGAGGAAAAATTGAAACTGTCAAGCTAACAAGTCATTGTCATGGTGCCAGATCAGGATGTGTCGTAGAGTGTTTATCTTGCAGTGGCTGTTTTCATTTTGAGGTGCTTGAAGCTGAAGCGGGCGATCAATCCGTGGATGTGCATTACATGTCAAACCAAAGGCTAATATTGTTTCAAGCAAGCGGGCGACTTGTTTTTCCAAATCGATTTAATATAGTTTGTGCAAGGAGTTACGGTAACGGATCACTATGATGTAATTATGAAATATGGTAGAACAAATTTTTTCTGTGTGCAGAAGAAGCTGAATATTTTGTAGTTGAAATCTTTTGCACCATTAAAAGTCACATTTGCTGCAGACTGCATGGTTTTTTGTGGTGTAATACCACGAGGTGTGTTTACTGGAAGCTGTGATACAGTTGAAAACACACTGAATATTCAATCGATCTTTGTTTACTCATAAACAAAGTGGGCACGGCGGACCAGGAGCGGCCATGACACTGACAGGAGCCTTGTTCTTCATTGTGCAGGGCTTTCTTGGATTCGCCGTGGTATCAACTACTGTTCATGAACGTCTCGGCGAACATCGTTTCTGCGATGTACGCATATGCACACTCGGCGGTGATATGGCGCCTGCAATCTCGTCGTCTCCAGACGCAACCCTGCTCCTAGCGACCCCTTTTCAGCGCAGCGCTGTGACGTCATCGGTGATCGCCCTTATAAACGAAGCGCCGCAGGAATTTTCCTTCTGTGGGCACGGCGGACCAGGAGCGGCCATGACACTGACTTCATTGTTCTTCATTGTGCAGGTTGGTTCCGATACAAGCTCCTTGCGTAGCGATTATCGTGGTGTTATGGTCCTGCCGCGCCTACGGCGATGCTTTGCTATGGCTTATGAGTGTCTCATTGTGCGTAAATTGCTACTTTGCGGTGATGTTGAGGAAAATCCCGGCCCTACACAGACCGAGATGCTTAAACAGTTATTAAAAGGGCAGACTACACTTCGTAACGATATACAAGAACTGCAAACGCATTTCTTGAAAACTGAGAAGCTGGTTTTGGGAACTTTACGGCGCGTTTAACAAAATGCAGACAAAAATCACGCAAACAATAGATACCCTGGTAGCAAATACCGAGAGTTTACAGTCTATTGAGCATTTGATCAGCTTCCAGGCTAAAAAGATAACAGACCTTGAGGATCGAAGCCGACGATCTAATTTGATCATTCATGGGATACCTGAAATTCTAAATGAAACAGAAAATGCACTCAAAGATAAAGTTGTTAAGGATGTATTTAATGAAAAATTGAATGTACAGTGTGATTCTGTCGGTCGGATTCATAGATTGGGAAAACAAGGTGACAAGCGACCGGTAATTCTGTATCTTCAGAATTTTAATGAAAAGAAAGAAATACTGCAAAATGCAAAAAAAAAAATAAAAACTGAAGGGAACTAGTATTTTCATCTAGAACGACTACTCGCAATCTACCTTGAAGAAGCGCAAGCTTCTGTGGGAAAGTGCAAGAAACGATAAACTTCAAGGAAAGAAGGTGTCACTTATACACGACAAGCTCAAAGTGGACAGACATGTTTTCTTTTGGGATGAATCGCAAAACGAACGGGTGCAGATTGCAGATAGTCGCCCTCCGCAAACGCAATCGTGAAACAATGAACCTTCAAGGAATAAGCAACTACGATTAATAAATCTTAATGCTAGAAGTATTCTAAATAAAGCAGATTCCTTAGAAACACTGTTGCTTCAACACGATCCTCACATTACTGTTATTACCGAAACATGGCTTCGCGAGGATATTAATGACCAAGACATTTCCTCCCTCCTATAGTGTTTATCGCGTGGATAGGTCTTGTAGGGGAGGAGGTGTGGCAGTCCTAGTTAAAAATTTGATAGAGGCTATCATTCTGGAAATAATACCTACCTTGGAATGTTTATGCATTAAGATATCGCTTTGGGGTTATACCCTGGTTATATTCGCAATGTACAGACCTCCTGACTCCCCTCCTGAATTTTTGCATGAATTACGGTCTTGTATGAATAAATATTTAAACAGTAAGATTATTCTTCTAGGCGATTTTAATTTGCCCGGTGTAGACTGCATACGTCTTCAGCCTGGGCCACATCACAGTCACGATGTTAATGTACTCTTTGATATCATGTTAACACATGATCTCAGACAAGTTGTTCTTGAGCCGACACGTGTACAGGGTTCTTCATCTTCAGTATTGGACCTTGTTTTCTTAGCTAGGAAATTCGCTGAATTCACGGTGGTGATCGAGCAAGGGCTATCTGACCACTACCTTGTTTGTGTTTGCTTACAGCTTGTTACCTGTGCTAAAACTAAAAAATCATCTGTCCATTTTGTCAAAGATTATTCTCGCGCGAACAACGCATGCGTGATTGATTACTTGGGAAATTTTCGAACTGATTCTGACGAAAAAAATGTTAACTTACTTTGGACCCACTTTAAGGACATGTGTCATTTTTGTCTTGAAAAATTCATACCAAATGAGAAAAAACAAGTTCACAAGCAAACGCCATGGATCAATCGCAACATCATTCATATTGCTACACGCGTGTGGCATTTGATTGTTTGACCGAGGCGCGCGGGCGCCATCACTCGAGAAAAGAAGAGGAAGAACGGAGCTGGGCTCGCGCTGTGAACCTAACCGGTCAGCGCTGCAACCGCTGTTGTAAATACAACCTGTAAATAGTTGCCCGTCTTACTGACTCGTTCTTCGCGTAACATCGTGGTGGAGGTGGAACGTTCCCCGTCCTCGTCACGGAGCTCCGAAGCGGCCGCACCGTCGTCTTCTCAGCCATGGCTTCGGATGGAAACACCCCGTCGCCACCTACACCTGCGGCGCCTACCACAACGTACGTTACGGTTCCTAGTCTCCGTGAACCTGGGACATTCTCCGCCCAAAATGGCGTTGACGTCGACGACTGGCTCAGCATGTATGAGCGTGTTAGCCGAAGCCACCACTGGGACCCTACCATCATGCTTGCCAATGTGATATATTATCTGGCCGGGACACCGCTTGTCTGGTTTCGCACCCATGAGGTTGAGATATCCAGCTGGGACACTTTCAAAGAGAGGCTTCGCGACCTCTTTGACAACCCGTCAGGTCGCCAACAGGCTGCGCGAAAGGAGCTTGCTACGCGTGTCCAGTCGTCGACAGAATCCTATGTCGCCTACATACAGGAAGTGCTCGCGCTTTGCCGGAAAGTCGACGAGCACATGACCGAGGTTGACAAAGTGGGCCATATCCTAAAAGGCATCGCGGACGACGCCTTCAATTTGCTCGTCTATAACGACGTCTCTACTGTCGACGCCATCGTCAAAGAATGCCGCCGCTTCGAGGTAGCCAAAAGCCGCCGCGTCGTCCCACAGTTTTCCCCGCTCCCAAACACTCCTGCCACGTCCTCTTGCTCCGCTCTTCCTGCCACACGACCTTTTCAAGAAAACGTCACTCGTATCGTTCGCCATGAGATTGAAGCGGCGAGTCCGTCCCCCCTTCATCCACGACCCCTCGACGGTACCTTTGACCCAGCGGCCCCAACTATTTCCGTCATACAAGCAGTTGTGCGGCAAGAAATTGCAAACCTTGGCATTCCTACCGCCTGCTTTGTCTCTCGACCTGATTCGGCATCCATTCGCATGGCCACATCCTTCACAGACCAGTATTTCGCTCCCCGACCACGCAATCCTGCTGAATGGTGTACCCCCGACGACAAACCGATCTGCTTCCGCTGCCACCGAGTTGGTCACGTATCCCGCCACTGCCGCAGCACCTGGATGCCGCCGTACTGGAGCTTATTCCCTGCTCCTCGCCCATACGCCGACGCTCGCCGTTACTCACCTCGCCGTCCGTGCTCTACTTCTGATGCCCCTGACAGCTGCTCCTCCGGGCGATCGCCGTCGCCTCAACGCCGTCGCTGCCCGTCACCCCAACCTCGCCGCTTTTCCTCGCCAAACCGCCGGACGGAAAACTAGGCCATGCAGCTCTTGGAGGTAGTACTGCATCCCGTCCGTCCTGTACAAATCCTCCGCTGACGCTCCTCACGAACGCGAACCTAATTGACGTAGACGTGGATGGTGTTCCATTCAAGGCATTGGTTGATACTGGAGCCCAAGTGTCCATAATGAGCGCTAATCTTTGTCGTCGCCTCAAAAAAGTTCTTACGCCTGCCATCACTCGGGCCGTACGCGTCGCCAATGGCGCCACTGTTGCCGTCAGTGGTATGTGCACTGCGCGCGTAGGAATTGCTGGCCGCCACGTTCCCGTCCTGTTCACCGTGCTGACCAGTTGCCCTCACGACCTCATCTTCGGGCTCGACTTTCTGACGACGCATTCTGCCCTCATCGACTGTTCCACTGGTACGCTGTGCCTCGAGCTTCCTCTTGTTTCCGACGTTCGCCCCGAACAACCGAACACCCTCTGCACTACAGCGTTTGTTCGGTTACCTCCAAAAGCCCTAACCTTCGTCGAATTGGCCTCAACGGCAACCATGCCTGATGGCGACTATGTCGTTGCACCTATTCGTGACGTCCTCCTGGCGCGCGACGTCTCTGTGCCACACTCCGTCGTTACCCTTGCCGCTAATCGGATGTGTTTCCCCGTCATCAATTTGGCTTGACGAAGCAAGTGTTACCTGAAGGCATAGTGGTGGCCACGCTCCGGTCTGTGACAGATGACCACGTCACTGCTTTTGCAGCCGACGCGTCTCCAGATCCTCCTGATTACCCACAGGATGCCTTGAACCTCGACGGCCCATGACGTTCCATGGTCGCTCCGGACCTCGCCCCTGACCAAGCAGCCGCCCTATATCGCCTTTTGTTGTCCTACCGCGACATATTTGACACTGAAAATCGTCCACTTGGTCAGACGTCCCTTGTTCAGCATCGGATAAACACTGGTGATGCTGTTCCCATTCACCGCCGACCGTATCGTGTGTCCACGGCAGAGCGGCAAGTTATTCAGCAGGAAGTCAACAAGATGCTCGCCAAAGGCATTGTTGAGCCCTCGTCGAGTCCTTGGGCGTCGCCGGTCGTGCTCGTCAAAAAGAAAGATGGCACGTGACGTTTCTGCGTTGATTACCGCCACCTAAACCGAATCACTAAGAAGGACGTTTACCCTTTACCACGAATTGACGACGCTCTTCATTGTCTTCACCGTGCCAAATACTTTTCGTCCATTGACCTTCGATCTGGTTATTGGCAGATTTCCGTCGATGAGCAAGATCAAGAAAAGACTGCTTTCATCACTCCAGATGGCCTCTACCAATTTAAGGTTATGCCGTTCGGTTTATGCAATGCCCCCGCCACGTTCGAACGAATGATGGACTCTGCTTCAAGGTTTCAAATGGTCAACTTGCCTTTGTTACCTCGACGACGTCCTTGTGTTTTCTCCTACATTTGAGACGCACCTTGAGCGCGTTGCAGCCATCCTTGACGTCTTCCGCAAGGCTGGGCTCCAATTAAACTCATCGAAGTGCCACTTCAGGCGCCGACAGGTTACAGTGCTCGGCCATCTCGTCGATGCTTCCGAAGTACAACCCGACCCGGAGAAGGTTCGAGCAGTAACGGCTTTCCCTGTACCTCAGTCTGTCAAAGACGTCCGGAGTTTTGTGGGGCTCTGTTCTTATTTCAGACGGTTCGTGAAAGATTTCGCAGCAATCGCTCAACCACTCACAGAACTTATGAAGAAAGACGTGCCTTTTACGTGGGGTTCCCCTCAGGCTGCCGCATTTTCACGCCTTATCACGATTCTGACTAATCCACCGATCTTGGCCCACTTTGACCCGTCCGCACCAACAGAGGTCCGAACCGATGCCAGTGGTTATGGGATCGGCGCCGTCTTAGCGCAACGCCAACACGGACCCGACCGCGTTATAGCCTACGCTAGCCGAATCCTGACGACTGCAGAGCGCAACTATTCGATTACCGAGCGCGAATGTCTTGCTCTCGTCTGGGCTGTTTCAAAGTTCCGCCCATATTTATATGGCAAGCCCTTCTCAGTCATCACAGACCATCATGCGCTGTGTTGGCTTTCGTCGCTCAAGGATCCTACTGGCCGGCTCGGTCGTTGGGCTCTCCGACTACAAGAATATCCCTACACAGTGACGTACAAGTCGGGACCCCAACACCAGGACGCAGATTGCCTCTCTCGCTACCCAGTTGAAGACCCGACCTCTACGTCTGAGCCTGACACCGACGGCTGCGTTCTCTCTGTTTTTCCACTGGTCCATGTCGCCGACGAGCAGCGCCGTGACCCGTCCTTGCGTGTCATCATTGACCGCCTGGAATCTCAACTTGCCGACAGTTCCCTTCGCTTATTCACACTTCAAGATGGCGTACTCTACCGCCACAACGTTCACCCCGACGGCCCAGCATTACTCCTTGTGATCCCTAAACACCTTCGCTCAGCTGTTCTCCACGAACTTCACGACCTCCCCACTGCCGGTCACCTCGGTGTGTCACGTACCTACGACCGGATCCGCCGACGCTTCTTTTGGCCAGGGCTTGCTCGCTCCGTTCGAAGATACGTAGCTGCGTGTGATAAATGCCAGAGACGCAAGACACCATCGACGCTACTTGCTGGGTACCTACAACCATTCGACATTCCCGCGGAGCCATTCTTTCGGGTTGGTTTAGATTTACTTGGTCCCTTTCCTCTTTCTACCTCTGGGAACAGGTGGATCGCTGTGGCCACTGATTACGCCACGCGCTACGCCATCACCCGAGCGCTCCCTACAAGCTGCGCCACAGATGTTGCAGATTTTCTTTTACGCGACGTGATTTTATTACATGGAGCTCCGCGACAACTTCTCACAGAACGTGGCCGGACATTCCTGTCAAAAGTTATCGCGGACATCCTGCAGTCCTGTGCCACGAGGCGCAAGCTATCCACGTCATACCATCCGCAAACTAATGACCTCACGGAGCGTCTTAATCGCACTCTCACAGACATGCACGCGAAGTATGTCTCTTCAGACCGCACAGACTGGGACCTCACTCTGCCGTTTGTCACCTTTGCCTATAATTCCTCGCGCCACGACACAGCCGGCTATTCCCCATTTTTTCTCCTGTTCGGCCGAGAGCCAGCACTGCCCCTCGACACAACTCTCCCTGTTCACGCGGCACCCACCAGTGAATATGCACTTGATGCCGTCGCCCGCGCTGCTCACGCAAGGGAAATTGCCCGTGACCGCCTTCTGAACTCCCAAGAGAGTCAAAGGCGTTTGTACGACCAGCGACACCGAGACGTGCACTTCCCGCCTGGTTCTTTGGTGCCTCTATGGTCTCCGTCGCGTCAGGTCCGCCTGTCAGAAAAACTGCTGCCGCGTTACACAGGCCCCTACCGAGTGCTTCGTGCCGTGACTCCCGTCACATACGAGATCGCCCCTGACGCCCTATCTGCTCCCCATTTCAGCGATATCGTGCACGTTACACGACTGAAGCAGTATCACCCTCCCAGTGATGGCATTTAGACGCTCCGGGACGTCGCTTCTGCCGCCGGGGGATTATGCTACACGCGTGTGGTATTTGATTGTTTGACCGAGGCGCGCGGGCGCCATCACTCGAGAAAAGAAGAGGAAGAACGAGCTGGGCTCGCGCTGTGAACCTAAGCGGTCAGCGCTGCAACCGCTGTTGTAAATACAACCTGTAAATAGTTGCCCGTCTTACTGACTCGTTCTTCGCGTAACAATATGAAACGTAAAATTAAGAGATTAAAAAAGGCCCATGCGCAGCCAAACTTAGTATCTGAAGTGCAAGGCACGCTTGCACTTGCCGTGCGTAGCTCAAAGGATTATTATTTTAACTAATCTCTGCCTAATTTTATTACAAACGATCCAAGTAAATTTTGGAATTACATTGCCGAGAAGAAGAAACCAATATCCCAAATGACAATAAATGGACAGATGGTTACGGAGAATGTAGAACTTGCTCATCACTTTAATATATTTTTCCACAGTGTCTTCTCGAATTGACATAATTTTCCTTGAGTTCCGAAAGGCATTCGATACGGTCCCTCATGATAAATTAATTCTAAAACTTGAAAATGCAGGAATCCCTCAGATGTTTATTTCTTGGGTTTCTGCTTATTTGTCTAACCGGAAACAATTCGTTGAGATAAATGGCGAAAAATCGGGCTGCCTTCCGGTCACATCGGGTGTTACCCACGGCAGTGTACTCGGTCCTCTTCTTTTTATTTTATATATTGATGATATTGTAAACACGGTTGAAGGTGGTGTACAAATTCGATTATTTGCTGATGATTGTGTGCTCTTTAAAGATATTGTTTCTCTCCATGATCAAACTAGTTTATGTTGTAGTTTAAATTATATTTTTGCATGGTGCAGGTGCTGGGGAATGACACTAAACACAGATAAAAGCGTACTACTGCGAATGACACATAAGAAACCACCCTTGCTTTATACATATAAGTTAGGTCCATCACCTCTTCAGGAAGTCACTAGCTATAAGTACCTAGGAGTGACCCTTAACAATACACTATCGTGGAATGCCAGCCACCGTCAAGTTTGACGTGCCCCATAGTGAAATAGCAGTAGTCAGAGCACGCTTGATGGTTCTGTTAGCAGTCTGCACTGGAAATCGCAGTCATCTCATAGCGATTGGTGGTGAAATAGCAGCAGACAGCACCAAACTGACAGCCACTGTCAGCAGCTTGAATGCCAAAGCACATTCATGTGGTTGCATTGTTTATTTTGTTATCTGGCTCACACAAGTAATGCGATTAAGAGAACAAATATAAAACATCATTAGCTTAGAGAGGCCCAAAATGCTCATTCAGGCAGCCACCGTCGAGTTTGACGTGCCCCATAGTGAAATAGCAGTAGTCAGAGCACGCTTTATGGTTACGTTAGCAGTCTGCACTGGAAATCGCAGTCATCTCATAGCGAGTGGTGGTGAAATAGCAGCAGACAACACCAAACTGACAGCCACTGTCAGCAGCTTGAATGCCAAAGCACATTCATGTGGTTGCATTGTTTATTTTGTTATCTGGCTCACACAAGTAATGCGATTAAGAGAACAAATATAAGACATCATTAGCTTAGTGAGGCCCAAAATGCTCATTCAGGCAGCCACCGTCAAGTTTGACGTGCCCCATAGTGAAATAGCAGTAGTCAGAGCACGCTTGATGGTTCTGTTAGCAGTCTGCACTGAAAATTGAAGTGTTGTCATAGCCAATTTTCAATTTATTAATCTTACTCGAGCAAGTAATGCGAATGCAAGCACAATTATTAACGTGAATATATTTGCTAGCATTTTTTGTCATATTTATGTACCGGAAAAATGCTCAGTAAAGTTGAACGTGTTTTAGTGAGTCACTTTGTTCATTACAAGCCGTAGGCAAAGTGACGGAAAGATTCAGACATTAATATTGGGAAAGTAATAAATGGTGAAAGTTGCAAAAGCTCTCACAGCACTGCTTTGCTGGACTCCATTCACTAGAAAACTGCATTTGTAATGATGAAAGCTTAATGACAGGAAATGATACCCCACTGGACAATGTTATATATGTGTACCACTACATGTGACGGGCAGCAAAACCATCTGTTTATTAAGACTGTATGCAACAACATAGCAAGGTGCTGTTTCACAGTATGGCACCTTTTCATGTGCACTTCTGGTAAGCTACCGTATGCACTGATGCATAAACACATTAACAGGGGAAAGAGACGAAGTAACTGTGCAAGCCACGTGATGCTTTTAACATTTTGTATCTGTCAATGTTTCTGTTGTCACAGCTGATAAAACTTTCTTTGGTGCAAGTTGATTAATCACGTTGCAGCAACAGCACAAGAAGCAAGGTCAGAATAGTAGGAGAAAACAAAGCAAGGTGGCAAACTGAGGAGGCAAACTGAGGAGGCAATGTAGACAAGAGAGAATGGCTTTAATGACATCGAAGAGGCCAGCCCTGCTATTCACTGGACTTGGTGCTTTGAATGAGACGAGTTAATGGAATTGTCGAAATTCGTGGCTGCAGCATGCTTACAAGAACAAATGCAAAAATAAAAGGATAGAAATAGGAACAAATACATACACGCACGGAAGAACTCACATATTCACACACATGAACACAAACGCGAGCGCGAACACTAAGATATAAATTACAAAAAAGAGCAAAATAACAAATATACACAAACACACAAGAAAACACGCACACACATTTAACGCAGACGCGAGTAGAACTATTAGGAGTCAGTTCACAAGCAGCTGTGCCTACTTTGTCGTACTTTTTTTTAATGTACACATTGGCTCTGTTGCCTTCACTGTCATAGGAATTTTTTAGTAGCGACATATCACGACAAAGCGCAAAGCTGTGTTGTAGGAAAGCAAGTCGAGCGCTGACAGCACAGCTTATGCGCGATTGTGTCACAGCAGGCTTTCTACAGCTGGCGCGTGCAGTGAGCGAAGAGTTCTAAGCCACACAGCGACGCGAATTCATGCCAAGCTCCCTTGCAACGGCACCAGTGTATCAGTCATAATATTAAATAAGCATTCAGGCTGACATTGAGGAAACAAACACTGCATGCTTCCAAATGCCTGACCGTTAACAATCCAATGACATTCGCTCAAGCAGCGCGTGTTAGTCACTGATAGTTAGCATTGGTGGAAAGCAATCAATCGACGGTGCTACACAACACTCGAACGACGCCGCTAGACGCGCGGCTATCTTATCACACTGCTGCCAACGATCGGTCGTTTGCACGCTGAGCTGACAGCAACGAATCTTTGCGTTGGAGGTTGCTTTCACAAATCTTTTCTGTTGAGAAACTCGCAGGTTGGTTTCATCCGCGCACGCTTTTCTCATTTATCCTGATAATGGTTTTGCTCCATCACTTCACCACGTCCGACGAGAAACGCAGGGGCCCAGTACACAAACACGCCCGCCGCTCACAGTAGGTACAAGAGTTTGGCGAGCTCTCATCGTCGTAACTTCACTTAGGAGCAAAACAAAACACCACGGAACAAACACGTACGATGTTTGTTTGCAGCGGTATGCCGCCGCGGGATCTTGTTTCCACACGAAGCGCAGCGCAGCGCCACCGATCTTCGCTGCAACCTTTCTTCGCCGGCTCACGGCTCAGAACAAACGCACGCGGCACAAATTGTGCATCGTAAGCTCACAATAATATTTCCGGCGTGACAGACCACCACAAACAATTCGAATTCACTCTGACGAAGGGAGACGCACAGAGCTGACGCGACTCGGCCCAGTTCGAAGCGAGGGCGGCCATGTTAGGCATGTTCTCCGTCGGCGGGGACACCGGCCGTCCGGCTCATGACGTCACCTGAAGTGCGCGCCTATTGGTGCCGGCTCGTGTCCATCCGCCTTTGAGGGGCAAATGCCGCTGTCTTCTAAAGTTGTATCCGACTATAATTATTTCTTCGAGACACAAGAGACTGCAACGGATCTCCACACGTGACTAACTGCCGTCGCAAGCCCACCTGCCTTTGCCAAAGCCATTTTCCCCAATGTTTCAAAACGTACAACTGCGTCTGTTATTTGTTTCTTTATTACCGACCCGTTATGTAATGCCCGTTCAATGGAGTATTTAGGAAAATAAAGTGAAGTTAACCTTTCTATTGCGAGGGCCTGAAACGCTATGCGCCTTGTGCACCAGTGCCTTGAACGAGAGGGCAAAATCATTTCAAGTTTTTATGGTTTAGAACGACACAATATTGCGCAACGCGTGTTTAATTTTGCACTATTAATAACACAATAACTACCAATAAATGCCTAAAAAGCTACAATGCTTGAGCGCTAAGCACTTTGGCGTCGAGAGTGATCGTGATATGAGTTATGTTGATATTTTTCATCGTTTTCATTATGAATTGCACATACACAAGAATTGAAAGCAATAATGCTTATGCATGAACACCTTGGGGAGAGCAAGGAATGTTTATGTTTTTTTTATTGCTTAACTGTTCATTTGAATGCACTTTGTTGACCTCTTGTGTATCATGATGATGATACTAACAGCTGCAATGTTTGGTCTGGTCAGTTACTCTTACCATATTGATTTTGGTCTTGATTATGTTGGTTATATTACGTTATCAATATTCAACATAGGAGGGCTCGCCACTGGCTTTGACATTGGGAACTCCTGCGTATATGCTTATGTACCCCTGCTGTTGTGCTCCTAATAAATATTGCTTGGTGTATTTATTGATAGATACATTGATTGATTGACTGACAGACTGACTCATTGATTGATTGATTGATCTATTGATTGCTTGAAAGCCCTCGCCAACCTATTGTGAGATCAGTGTGATTCTTCCCGCCAGCGAAGGCAAGGTCCCAGGTCCCGCTAACCGCATCTGAGCTCACCGCTTGCGGCTTCACAGATAAAGAAGCAGTGCCGCCCACACGAGGCAGCACTGATGTAAACAAAAGTATTCCGGTGAAACGCAGAAAGCCCGACATCTCAACCAAAATTTCGCCTCACAGCACAAAACCACAGAGAAATAGGATTCGAGGCTCCTGACATAAACAATGCGCGAGGTTTTGGCTATAATATGACAAAGGATGGGAACACACTTCCCATGAGAGTGCTTGTGTATAAAATACAATGGAACTATGGGTGTTTCATCTTCATCACACCCGAAAAAGCTTAGAACAGGGAGGCCAAATTGGCAAAGTATTCATACTGATAAGACTTTACCGATTAGCTCTACAGATTTATGTTCTGTTGTAATTGTCGTGGTTGATTTTCTGCATATAGTGTAAGAATTCGTGCTCCGATACTGCGGCGCATTGCCTGGACAGGATTTTCAAGCTTTACGTCATCGCTTGTTAAGGTCGTACGCTGACGTCGTTGTTATGGCTACTCGTCTACGTAATCCCAACATCCGTGCGTCACCGTTGCCTACTTACTTATGCGTCCATGACGCACCGAGATGTTTTCAACGGAAATTATTTTGCTAATGACCGTCACACTTTTGCTTTCAACTTTTATTGAAAGGTTTTTGGAGTCGTGGGGTGAGGGTGCATACTTAATTGCTATTTGGAGAGATTTTCATGAAAGTGAATACTTCAAGCACGTGACACGTAATGTGTGACTCAGGCAGTGGCGATTCGGACGAATAAATCCCACAAAAATAAGTCAATGCAAAGCATATACGCCATTGAGGCAGTTGGGAGGTTTGACCTTTGTAAGATTTGTTCAGAGTTGACGCTTAAGCTTCTTCTCGGAGCAAGTCAGTTTAAGAGAGGGCGATGACTGAAGCGGCAATCACATATTTGACAATTTCATGAAGTGATAAAAACGTGAAAAGCAAAAATATGCCTGTAAGAGTAAAATGACGCTAGCTGGTAACAAAACTAGCATTCGTATCATTGTTTGCCTGAATCATTGGTCAGACACCAGTGAAAAGCGTTATCATGTCCCATCCGATTATTTTGCGTTCAGCTAATGCTGTCACACGTGAGGACGAAAACAGACGATGAGGAGGAGAGAAGCTGACCGCCTTTCTTGCAAGCACGAGGTCACGTGATGGTCAGGCACCTTCCGTTCTAAGCAGTTACTAAGTCTGTAGCGCTTAACCAATGCGGACGTTAAAGAACGACGAGGGAAGTGCGCTCTGTCTAGTCTGCGTCGCTTAAGCGCTATCGTCTTATTAACTGCATCAAAACCTATAATGCCGTTCCATGTTATTCCCTGCATGGTCGTTCAAGCGGTAAACAATATGACGTTAGCAAGTCATATTTTTAGTGCTTAGTGTAGTATGCTAGAAAGTTGAACTGATGCACGAACATGGTAAAAGTCTATAAAAGTGCTCACTCGCGCATATTGTGTGGTTGACTGATAAGCCAATTCGGTTTCAGATGCGTAGCTGCTAAGTTTCACCTACGATAAACTGTACTATGATCAGCGCGTTTGAAGTATATTTACACCTAGATCAGGTATTGTTTGTGGTTTAAGGGAGCTTTGTAGAGTCAGAAAGCGAAACGCAGCGTGTACCATGCGGTAGGCTGAAAGGGCGATCCTTCTCTGGAACAGCTGTAAACATGCACCCCTGCCACCAGCTCACCCACATGCGAGTCGCCATGGCGCGAATCGTACTAGAGGTCCCTCGGCGGTGGTCATACTATGGTCATGCTATAATACACTAACTCTGTGACGGTGATCACCGCCTTTCCTCCTCACCTGCTCATTTCGCTTTCGCATGTGATAGCATCTACAGAAATCAAAATAAACGTCCCGTCAAACAGGATCACGCTAGCGCGAAGCACGGAACCTTCCAAACAGCCGTTTTGCTACCGAATCCTCCCCTATAGCCACGTGCTCTGCTCACGTGACGCCTCCGCACAACATCTGTTCAATAAAGCCCACTCTCATTGTGCATTTAAATAATTTATTTTCGCTGATGTCGAACGATAGCTGTTGTAGATCTCTGTAGAAGATCTAACTGAAGTGTATTGAAAAAGAAATGAGAAAGAAAAATATTTAATTAGAATATATTGTATTTCAATGCTTTTTCCACTATGATCGGGATCCTTGCGTACGTTACTAGTGTTGAATCTATAACATAAAAGGCAGTCAAAATTGCAATCCAATAAAGGAATAAAAATAGGTCATCTTAAATTCGTTCTTCCAAGTGATCTTCCAATGATGGTACAATATTTGGAAGGTTTTAATGTGGATGAATATTTCGTTACATATTTTTGCACCGAAAAATTATAGAGAGCATTAGCCGCATACGCTGTGAGTTCTTTCCAAGTTGAACTTACTATATTAAGCTTGCCCTGTATCTGTTGTCAATGCAGGAAATGTTAATAAGAAATCTGGCTTCTACGCATATAGTTAGTGTTCAGTGGATGAAGATAGCAGTCATGGTCCTCGAGCTTGGGTAAATGACGTATTTATATTTGCAAACAGCTGTGCAGAAGCCGCTCCTTTTGTTGCTGATACAATTATTCTCACAGCACATTTAACAATTTCCATAAAGGAACGAAGTGAGGGGTGTTGGTGAAATCACATGATTCTAAACAATATGTTTTTAGACAGTGAAAGGTTCTGTAGTAGGCAAACACAATTTTTTTTATTACCTGTTCTAAGTACGGTGCCCAGCTTGTGCAGCGACAAGTGAAAAGTTCTTCCTCGATATTTATTACTGTGAACATGTTGCATTTTTTTGTACTCGAGGAACAAGCGGCATGCATTAGAAGGTGCACTTCTGTTTGAGGCAAATACTACACATTTGCCTGGAAGTTTAGCAGAACTTAGTTCCAAACACGCTAAGGTACTTTACCGCTCACTTTCAGCAATCTATTCTTCTGTATGTAGTGACCGACTTTAAAAACATCAGAGCTGTATAACTTGCGCATCAAATAGCAGGAAACTATCACAATAATATACAGTGTTCCAAGTATAATGTACCAACATTAAAAAATATGTGGATGCCACGTAGCTGGACACAAAGTAATGCTGTTTGCCGTCGCTTGGAGATACCCTGATTATTTTTCTGCGTTCCGTCTGATTACAAAATAATCTCAATTAAATATTCAACTGTGCAAGTATTATAATTATATAAAAAGTTTCGACGAGAAAATTATACAGCAACATGAAAAACTCTCGATACAGCTTTCTGAGGCTCAATACATGCTTCATAAAAGTGTTTTCCGAGCTTGAAAGAAGTCCGCGAATACACCCAAAAGGCTTCAAGCGGCCAGTAGCGCGTTAATTTTTCGTGCATTCGCGGGCTTCTTTCATGCTTGGAAAAACACTTTCATGTAACAGTGTTTCTTCAATAATTCTTCAAAATAAATAGCGTTATTATTAAATGAGAAATGCGTCACTGAGCTTGTCATCATCATCAAGTTCAAGTTCAAGTTCAAGTTTATTTTTCTTCTAGTACAGACTTGAAACGTCCTCCGGGGCTAAAAGCTGCTGTCAGCAGCTTGACTGGACCCAGGAGGCGTTGCACATGGCAGAGCAATAACAGTAACATTTTTTGGTATAAAACTAAAGCAAAAAATTTACTAAACAAAGACATAAACTAAACAAATTTACAACTCAGATGCATGCTTATGACAGGATATGTAAGATTCAACAACAGACATTTTTGTACAAATAAAAAAAAAAAAAGACAAAAACATGGTCATGTTATATACATTGCAATACATGAATATATATGTTTACAGGTTAACGAAATACATCTTCAACTGTTTACGAGAGAAATTAGTAGCATGAACATAATTATTTAGAATTTTCGGCAAATTGTGTTTAATAGATTGCAACTTATATTCGGTGCGAAAGCGCGGTACGAGCCAAGGTTCAGGGTTTCTGAGATGCACAGGTATGTCATGGTGTTGCAAGGTCGCTAGCGATGAAAGAAAATCTCTACATTCTTTTCCTGCAAAATAGAACATTTGTTCTATTTGATCAATCAATTGATCAATAGAACATATGATCTACCCATACGATTTGATCATCATTGTCAGCCTAATTTTTATGTCCACTGCAGGACGAAGGCCTCTTTCTGCGGTCTCCAATTACCCCTGTCTTGCGCTAGCTGGTTCCAACTTGCGCCTGCGAATTTTCCAACTTCATCACTGCACCTAGTTTTCTGCCGTCCTCGACTGCGTTTCCCTTCTCTTGGTATCCAATCTGTAACTCTAATGGTCCACCGGTTATCCATCCTACGCATTACATTGCCTGCTCAGCTCTACTTTTTCTGCTTAATGTCAACTAGAATATCGGCTATCCCCCTTTGTTTGGTGCAGGCAGTGGATAAATTCAGTTCACTTGGTTGCAGATGAGAAGGCCAAACGTTAGCCCAATTAGGTTTTCCTGCGGTAATCCAAGCAGATTTCATCAGCAGATCCTTTCCGGCAATTTCTGCGTGGTGGCTTTGTGACGGTCACCGAGCTGAAAATATGACGGCATTGCGGCGTGCTTAAAGCCCATGTAGAGTTTTAGGGGCGAAGCTCCTTAGGGTCAAGCCTTGTCCCTTGACGCGCCGTCGTAGCCACGCTAGTCCTCGCCGCTCCCGCTAGAGGCGCAGCTGTGCTCTCTTTCTCTTTCTCTCTCGTCCGAAGCTAGGGGCGTTGCGGTGCACAAGGGCTATACAAGCGCTGTATATACTGTACACATGTGCAGTATATATACATGTACGCCACGCTTCGTCTTCCGGAACCGGAAGCCAGCTTCTGGCTTCCGGAGAACGCTTCCGGCGTTTTGCAAAATGATATCCCGGCCGGTGCTTCGCCCACTCATCATCACTCACTTCGTAGATATGCGGTGTTTTTTAACTGTACCGTGCTATCACTCGATGTGGCATTGGGTGCGATTAAGCTATATTGAGGTGCTGAGGAGAATGCATTGAAGGTATGCGATTAAACAACGTAAGCATCTCTAAGGAATTGCACAGATGGATTGAATATTTGCGAACCAACTCTTCGTCACAACGCCTACATGGTTGCCACAAAATAAACATCACAGAAAGGTCGTGCGCAAATTTCCAGTGTCTTAATGCGCGTGACATGGTGGTCGTAGGTAAAAACAGGAAGTGCATTCTACTTGCGGCATTAAGACCCTCTCAGGTAGCTCTACCAGCGTAGTCAAAACTGCGGGCGCCTAGTTGAATAGCAGCAAATAGTATTGTAAAGCTTATTTAGTTCCATAGCTGCTCCAGCAGTTGGAGAAAGGCAACAGCACCCACTGAGAACGTTGCATAGCCATCTGTTTAACAGTTGTGTAATGTAAACGCACTACTTAGTTCTAGAACATTCTCTATATTTTGTCATATTGTATCAAGTTATTTGGATGGTGCATAGGCAGTGGTGTGAGACTTGTCCGCTATACGTATAACACATACTCAAAGAACGATCTTTATGCTGGGCCCCTTTTTGTGTGGAAGCGGCACAATATACGTATATTTACAGGTGGTGCTATGATGTATCAGACTACTGTCATTCAGCGAAATGGTGCGGCTATGTCGAATAAATGCAGTGCACCACCAACACGCTCATGTTCACTGGAGAACTACTAAACTTCACTTTTCCTCGTGTGCAGGTAAATTTAAGAGGGAACTGTCCGCTAATTATGAGATTTATTCCATCCGTGCTATGCAATGAATCTATTTTTCCCCACCGCGAAGTCTTGCTCATATTTTGGAGAACCACATTAGAGAAATCGGACGCCTATCTGCAGTAGTAAATATGTTGGAAGAGGCCACTGTCGCGAAACTTGTATACATTTCCGGCCGTTTCAACGAGAATTAAACTAATCTCTGCGCATCCATTTTCTCTCAGCAAGCCGTGTGTTATGACATGTATTATCATGGCAACCTTACCTTGGCTGAGCACGACGCCATTGGCTGTGATTCCGGTCGCGACGGCAGTATTTCTGTCGTGGCATAATGCCATGACCCTGGTGCACTTAAATTTAGGTACACTATAAAGAGCCTTTGGTGTTCAAAAATAATTGCAGAATTCATAGTCATCACATCCCTCATACCCATCTGGGTAGGTTCTGACAGTGAAACCTAAACTTAGTATAATTTAACCGTACCCTGGCTTCCAAACATACCAAGCCCATGGCTGAAGCCACCACTGCTTCTGGTCTTTTATGCAATCAACTTCTTTCCTCCGCGAGGTCACAGAGCGAGAACGCAAGGAGGAGAAAGGTTGGTTGGAGAAAGACAATAATCCAGATTTTCCCCTATATTGGGGTAAGGGAAAAGGCAATATTAGAAGGAAAAGGGTGATACATTTGAGCAGGCGTTATGCGATGTAGCTGTCAAACCCCTACCAATCACTTGGCTCCAAGAGCTCACGAAACGTGGTAAAAGGCGATGTCACAGGGAGAAGCAACCACTGCCATTTCGTGCATTTCAACCACTATGTAACCTAGCCAGGAGCTACTTTCGATGAGGATGTCACGTCAAATGATATGACTTCCGTCACCCCGAAGCCTGAGGCACATAGAACATAACGTATCTCCAGCTCCACTGCTCCCTCGTCCCTCGCCGCTCGTTCCCCTTTACGCTAAGCTACTCGCAGTGCACCATCACCTGTGATGTCTTCGCACTTCAGAACACATCTCCTATTCGCACGACACCACTAGACCTTGCGTTTCTATACTTCCACGCTGATGCCATTCTCACAAGATGAGGCACGTTCAAGCATGGAAATATGACCAACTGCTGTTACAGAAGTTTGAGATGGCCCAAGGCCACAGCTGCGACCATCGGCAGAGCAGTGGGCTCACGTTGAGGGTGGCGCAGACCTTTGAAGTCAGTGCTCTAAATGTTGTCAACTGCAGTGACGTCACCTACATATGACATCTTTCCTTGATCCATCGATGGCCGGACGCGTCGTCCTGAGACGCTCCGCGAAACGTTCTCAAGGAGCGCGCAATGACGCTTTGAAATTCTAATAGAATGAGTAAAAAGGAATCGCCTTAGATTATAGTACCTTATACGATGGCGACAACTTACTGGACATCTCTAGGCGGCCATTGTCAAATCAATAGAGCGCGCCGCAATTGACAAGAAATATGCGCTGCACGCACTTAAGAATAACCAGCTGATCAGAACTTGCCAGGTTTTGTCGGAAAATGAATAAATCCAGTGCTGTCTGCTGACTCAGTGTCATTCTCGTGGGTAACAACTGGGTCCGAGAACCGAAATTTACAGAAGTTGCACCCTGCTGTACATAAAAAACGTGAGCGCAAACGCCTCGCCCAGTGCGCAACGTTTAGTGCCCACCGGTAATTATACTGGCTGCGACGCTTGACTTCCCACCGACAACGATAAAGCGACACGCATTCTACTCAGATATTTACCGGCTTCATACTTGCATGGATGACAGCATACTGCCGTTAAACTTAGAGTGCCTACAGATACCATAGCGGCAGGCTGGCAGAGTGGCCCAAAGTGCTTGGCCGATGGCTTGCTTATCGTCCTCGCGCGGTCATGCGTGCACCATTGTTATTCTCTTCGTTGGTGGTGCATTTCAAGGTACATTCATCATGCCAAATACCTCCTTTTTCACTCTTGTAACTTTATACAGTTGTAGCAGTTTGCTGTCGCCTGTGTTACCTACTATAGCGCCACGCGTTCACGCCAACTGCTCGTAACGTTTGCTCATTTCCCACTCTTTATTTTATTCCTTCACAATGCAGTCACCGGACTACTGGTGGTGCACTAAGTTTAGCAGGGCCACAAGAAAGGCAAGGACAATGATGCAAGCTCTGTGAAGGCGAGCTGAGAAGTATCTACGCGTCAGCCTGAACAGTGCTATGGCGTGCAGTTTCTCCAAACAGCCGCTTGGGTTACGCATCACGGCAAATTTATTGTATAGTCATCCGACACGCACCCGTCGCTTGCAAAACAACGTTGAGTAAAAGTATAATAAATTCAATATTTATTCGCGGCTCTGCTAATGCAAGTTGGTCTCGGAACATTCCTTCCTTATAAAAATGCAAGCGTATGGTATTGACAGGTGTAATCTAAATTTATCACGTCTCTGAGGGATGTAGGATTTTAGGAATGATTATGTCTTCTTTCATTTTACCCAAGTCAATGGACCATCACCAGGGTCTAGTGAATAGGCTTTATAAGGAATCATGCACTTATCCCCCCTATGATCTGCGAGAGTTGTAAAAACAAACGTGGACGCTTCAAGATATTTTAGGCAAGTTTTATTCAGCTCTACAAAATACTGTTCGCAGAAAAGGAAACGATGCTATGCTCGCTGAATATTCCAGTTGTACAACAAATGTTCGCATCATTTCGGAGAGCCTTTATGAGGAATGAATACATATGTCTTTTCATAATGGCTATCCTCCCAAGTGCAAATATCAGGTTCATAAGGAGTATAATTAGTGCGATGACTGCACAACTGTTCATATTCTCTGATGCAATTCGTCATTACCTTATAACGGAAACTTTCCCAAACGTGCAATTCGCATTTTGTGTCACCTAGAAAAAGAGAAGACGACGCAGGCATATATACTGTTCATGAATAGCAAAGTATTTATAATGAACAATTTCGGAAAGTAGCTCTGCTATGGTACCAATTTTTGTTTCTTTACTAGCACCTCTTTTTGCAAAACAGGCACCTGAATGAAATTATACTTTTCGATTGCGCATCCTATTGCGTAAACGTTCGTTAGCGGTTATTCCACTGATAATTACCTTCGGACTTCAATAATTTATTGCAGATAACGAACGAAAACATATACAGCTCATACCCCCAAATTCTGTTATTATAGAAGCATCACGTTTTAATAACAGGACTTCTCAATAGTTTTCTTAACGAAACATTATTTTAAAAAGAGTCGCAGTTTCGCCGGAAAGGTGAAGCATCGATTGCGATCAAATAAGTAGACAGCTATACGAAGTTGGGATAGTTATTTTATCGGTGGTATAAACTTGTCAATATTTGCTTTATTAACAAAATTAACAAGCATGGTGTCACTCGCGCTCAGGTAAACATCTCACTCGATGACCGCGGAAACTCGCTGTCAGGGCGCTGGTAGAGCGCTGGAGTGAGGGAGCGCGGCAGCAGCGACCGAATTGACCTTCGCGCTGCCTCTTCAACGCGGATTAGGCGTCGAAACCACAGCGTATACGAAGCTTAAAGCACTCGGTCCAGTTTGGCCGCATCGTAAATCACCTTGAAGATGAGGTCCGCGGGAACGGGAACTTTGTCCACATGGCAGATTGCTTTCAAGATAAGGCGCCCGTGCGGCCGCGCCGTACGCAGCAGCCACAGTAGTACAACATCCCCCCCCCCCCCCCCCCCAATCCCTCCGTCCTTCCGGTGCCTCGCCTGCGACGGAAGACGGCGTGCCTCCTCTCCGTTGTCCTCCCTTGCGCGCGCGAGATTGACCCGCGATCATCGCCTGACCCTCGCGAGCTTTCACTCGCACATACAGCATACGGTGCGCGGCAACGATGTTATCGCGCTTGTACTTTTTTACGGAACAACACGGCGACGCCGGTGGCGACGACGACGGCAAAAATGCGCCGGGAGTGTCCATATAATTGCTATCGTAATAATACAGTGCCTCTAATTGTGCGCTGAATTCTATTCTCTTTATTGGGCACACGTGACTTGTTTGCGCAGTGCACTATTCTATGCTCCTGTATGTTGACATGGAGGTTGTGGAAATTTGGGCTTGTTGGTTCATGATCTTCGGATTGTATAGCGCCGACGGAACGACCGCACACACAAAAAAATGCACGACGACACAGAGCTTTGCGTGCTGTATGGGGTCGTGCCCTCCTTTTTTTGTGGTCGTTCTGTCTGCGCTATACAATCAGAAGATCCTGACAGGAAGGTTCATTACTAGAGTATTTAAGGAATCCACTAAAATTTATAGAAAAATAAACTGCACTGCCGTCTATGAATGCTTTTTTTAAATGCAGCTTTCGTCATTCTTACGTGGGGTTCATTACTCATTACAATATAGTTATTATGCCAAACAGCCTTTACATAGAGGAGTTGTACGTAAATTCTTATAATCTTACATTCTTTGTCTGAGAAGGTTATCACAGCGCATTTGTCTGCGGAGTCAAAGTATTGGAAAGTGTAATTTCTCCCATCCTTGTACCCTGTAAAAGAACGGATGAAAATTTTGTACCTCCTCGTTTTGTATGACAATTTTGGTGTAGAAAACTGTGAAGATAAAGTGACTAAAATACTGTATTTCCTTCGTGATCAACTATTTTGCAATACAAAATCACATGTTAGGAGACATCACTCTTAGGTTCTACAATTTGTGGATGTCAGCATGTCTGACGGGATTGCGAAACATAAAAAATAGTGATAGAGCGTCTCTAAGCGTATAGTTGGCGTATACCAATATATTGACTGGCAACTGAACCTGGCAATGTCCAACACGCTCACACTCTCCACTAAGGCTAGCTTAGCAGGGCTTTTTGAGGAATTGTCAGACACTGCCTGGGTTTTATTGACCTTAGGGAGTTTAGAAGAACTGGTGACGCTTATATTGTGCTGACTAACGTCCACGTCCTCTGCTACAGAGGTCTTCCAGATAAGAGAAAATTCGACGCAGGATTTCTACTCCATAAGGACCTAGCGGGCAACATTGATAAATTTACAGCATTAATGAGAGGGTAACAGTCCTAATAAAGCTGAATAGGAGGTATAGAATGAAGGTAGTACCAGCCTACACCCCGACCTCCAGTGACCATGATAAAGAAGTTTTATGAAGTGTTGAATTAGCGATGAGAATTAAAGGTGCAAACTCAGTATAGTGTAGCCATGGGTGAGTTCAATGCAAAAGTGGGGACAAAGCAGGCTGGTTAGTAAGAAATTGGGAACTACGGCAACGATTTTAGGAACACTGGAGAAGAGATGGTAGAATTTGCGGATAGGGATGGGCGTCGAATAATGAATACCTTCTACAGGAAGCGCAGCAACAGGAAGTGGACCTGGGAAAGCCCTAATGGAGAAACAAGGAATGAAATAGATTTCATACACCATGCCGATATCAGCATAGTGCAGGATGTAGAAGTGATAGGTATGGTAAAATATAGTGACCAAAGGTTATTGACGGCTGGGATTTCACTCAGTTTGAAGAGAGACAGAGTAAAATTAGTTAAGAAGAAACAGGCCAACCTAGACGCAGTAAGGGTAAAAACAGACCAACCCAGGCTGGTGCTCGCAAAAAATATGTAGCTTTAAAACAGAAAGATGAAGATAACATAGAGGTAATGAATGAAACCATAACTAGGCTGATCTCAGAAAGAGCAATCGAAGTGAGAGGTAATTGGCACCAAGGCAACCAGTAGGTAAGCTCCTTCAAGTACTAAAGGACCAAATAAACGACAAAGCATGAAAGTGGCTAAACTCAAGACATCAGATAGAATTCACTGCACTGTCAAAACTGATCAACAATCAGAAAGGGATTTTCAAAATTATAACTTGGGAAAGACTGAGGAAGCCATAAAATATGTGACGCAGCATGACATTAGTGGGAAGAAAACTTGGCGTAGGACAAGGCACGATGTATGACAGATAAGCAGGGTAATCTCATCAGCAATTTTCATGACATAGTAAAAGCAGCGGAAGATTTCTATACTAAACTGTACAGTGACCAAAGCACCCAAGCTATTTTCATTCGAAGTAGTGATGAACAGGATGCAGAAGCTCCTTCTGTAAGTAGGGATGAAGTTAGAAGGTCCTTGAAAGACATGAGCAGGGTAAAGCTGCTGGAGAAGATGGAATTACAGTCGATTTAATCAAATATCGAGGATATATCACACTTGAAAAGCTTGCGACCCTTTATACGCAATACCTCACCACTTCAAGTGCACCAGAGAGCTGGAAGAGCGCCAACATTATACTAATCCATAAGAAGGGAGACGTTAAAGAATTGTAGAATTATAGACCCATTAGCTTGCTTTCAGTATTGTGTAAATTATTCACCTAGATAATTTCCAATACGATCAGGGCACCACTTCAGTCAACTAGTTGAACAGGCTGGCTTCAGGAAGGGATATTCTACGATGGATCATATCCATCTCATCGATCAGGTAATCGAGAAATTTGCGGAGTACAATCAATCTCTCTATATGGCTTTCATAGATTATGAAAAGGCATTTGATTCAGTAGCGATACCAGCAGTCATAGAGGCATTGCGTAATCAAGGAGTACAGGAAGCATACGTGAATATCTTCGCAAATATCTACAAAGATTCCACAGCTGCCTTCCTTCTTCACAAGAAAAGTAGAAAGTTACCTATCAAGAAAGGGGTCAGACAATCTCTTCAATGATATTCACTGCAAGCTTAGAAGAAGTATTCAAGCTCTTAGACTGGGAAGGCTTAGGAGTGAAGATGAACGGCGAATATATCAGCAACCTTCGGTTTACCGATGACATTGTCCTATTTAGATACAATGCCGACGAATTACAGCAAATGATTGAGGACCTCAACCGAGAAAGTGTAAGAGTGCGGTTGAAGATGAATATGCAGAAGACAAAGATAATGTTCAATAGTCTGGCAATGGAACAAGGATTCAGGATAGCCGGTGAGCCTCTAGAGTCTGTAAAGGAGTACGTTTGTCTCTGCTGTCTTTACTATATCTTCAGTCCGGGCTGATTACATTGCCTTACGGGTCATTCCATGCCAAATTACCAGCGTTTTTTTAGCCATCGCCGATATAGCTGATAACATTTACGCAGGTCTTCTGAAGTTAAGAACTCGTTCTCTCCGTTTATTTTTGCTGGACAAAGCTGCAGGCGTATTGGTCAGCATTTATTCTTGTCCACCTAAGATAAAGAGCGCCTATGGTTTTTTTTTTCAAAAGTAGGTTGTCTCATCCAGTCGTTCCTATTGTGTTTATGGCAAGCCAATATACGATGTGACTGCAAAAATTGTCCATTATATAAATATTCCAATATTACGACTGATTGTGGCAGCAACAAAAGTGAGGAAAATTGCGATGTTTGAATATTTGTCTGGATACCTAGAAAAATTGAGGAGGCACAACTAAAGTATATAATGGCAGCCCCGTCAACATAGCACAGCTGAAAATTATTTGAAGTGTGGAAGGTTTAGCAGATGGCATGGAAAAATTAGTAAAGTTATACATTTTTGCATATTGCTCCGTATTCATGGTCAAAAAGTTGCTTTGGTAGTCGACCTAAAAATATATGAGCTACAACATTAGATAGCCCAACGTCTCGGCTACGGATGTGGGAAGTTGCAAAAAGGCATGTTTCAACCCCTAAACTTATCTCTTTAATGTTTAGTACGCGGGTCACGTAGACAGTATACATATTAAATGCAGCCATGCTGTCCAGCGAAGACAGATTGGTAACAAAATGAGCCCCTGAAACTACTCAGCAAACAGTGACTGGCTTTTTTATTGTATGAAAACCAAGACATGCGATTTCCATCACCAGATTTTCCATCTTTTGGCATGGCTCCATGCACGTTTCCATGCGCAATGGTTGGACGGTTCACCTGTCAAACTCACAACACAAGCCGCTTTGGAGGACAGCGTGCGTCAGTTTGCAATGAAACCGAGATGATGAAATCGTTTCTTTTTCGTTTGCGTTAGAGATGATGCTGTCTTTTCCGCCTGCATCCCAGACCAGCAAGCCTGGGCTGCAGAGTGCCGTCATGTTTGCTCAAAGCAGCTTGGCTCGAGTCGGAGAAAAGCCGGTGCTGACACGAAAATTGAAACTTTAATTTTTTCAAGCTTGCAAAATTAAAATCATTAGGGGTCCCTTATGCTACAACTAAGACGACTTGACGGCGAAAGCCCGAACGTCGTTAACTCAATGACACGACGACCACTTTTTTTGCTGAGTCATCTTCTCTCCGAACCTATAGTTTGCAAAGTCAATTTTGCAAGTCATCCTTATTTTGCCGAACAAGGACCGCAACTCAGCACTCATTTTTGCTGAGGCATCGTCACTCTGAACCCATATTATGCAATCATTTTTTAAAGTCACCCTTTATTCACCAAACTTGGACCGTGACTCGACATTTTGCAGAGTGATCATCACTATGAAACCTCAATCAAGCCATTTTTGCAAGTCATCATGTTTTTGAAAGTCACTTTTCATATGATTCACCAAACTCGAACCGTGACTGAGCAATTTTTTTTGCTGAGTTACGCTTACTTGGACCCTCAAATTTAACATACTTTTGTTGCAAGTCACTCCCCCACCCCATAACTGCTTGATCCACTCTTAATTCGCTCTTGATTCACTGTTGATTCACCTTATCACTGCTTGGTTCATCTTCATTCACTCTATCACCTCGGCTTTACTTCCATCACACTGGATTTGTGCTAATATTACTAAGTATCCAATTTTCATCACTCTTGATTCACCTATCTATCACCTCTTAATTCACCTTCATTCACTCTTATTCAGTCTTATTTAGTGTTCATTATCTTATTTCAATCTATCTCATCATTACCTTTCGTTTCACGCCGATAACCCAACTAAATCCCTTTAATTCACCATCAATTCACTCTTAATTCACCCATTCACCTCTCAGTATATCTATCTTTTATCATTTGGTAAGTGCTGCTAGGTTTTGCTAAGTTTTGCGAATTTATACATGGCTCGCCTAGGTTCATACTAAGTGTTGCTAGGTTTTGCTACGTTTTACGAGGTTATGCATGGCTTGGCTAGGTTCACACTATAGTGTTGCCTTTCAGCAGCGAATCTCGGCACGTCCGGCAGACCTTCATCTCGTCGTGGTCGGTGGCGTCGGGAAAGGCTTCGCGAAGCGCTTGCATGGCAGAGCTCTTCTGTTCAAAGTTCCGGACCGAGCTCACCGTGGTGAGATTCTCGTCGACCCAGAGCCGGTCGCAGATGTGGCAGCTGTGCCCGTACTCTATGCCAAGGAATTCATGCTGGAACCGGCCGTTCGCACCTCCCATGGATTTGAGGGCTTGGTGTTGGAGGTTCTTAGTGACGTGCCGGCCCGGAACCAATTCCCGGCGGCGCCGAACATTCAGGCAGCAGCGTTCATCTTCTCTGGGCCGAAACTCGGGATCCTCGGCGACGGCGCCGCTGGGCGGCGGCCTCGGTTCTATGGGCAGGATCGGCTTTCCTTCGTCGATCATTGTCCCGCTGAGCCGCGCGCCGAGCTTCCTTGTAGGCGGCTTCTTCCTCGGGAGTCTTGCTTTTCTTCGGTCGCCCCATGGTAGTTGTACACACGTGTTCACTAGACGAAAGAGGCGACACGTCTGTCGGCTCGCCGGCTGCTCAGAGCTTTCTAGCATATCCGTAACGTCACCACGGCTAAGCGAACACTTGCTTCTACTCGGCTGGGGAGCGGGAAGGCGAAGCTCACGCATGCCGCGGTGATACTCCGCCCTACGCACGTATGTCATGCGAGGAGGTTGTGTGGCTTGGCGACGCACCGCTGGGTTGAGTTTGCGGTTGGCACGAAACGGACTTATGAAAAGCTTCACAGCTCCGCTGTAAAAAACAAAAGTCACAGTTTCGCCCAAAGGTAACGCATCGACTGCGATAGCAATTTAGGGGACAGCTATACAAAGTAACGATAGTAGTCTTATCGGCCGTATAAACTTGTAAACATAGGCAGACTAACTAAATTAACAAGCATGGTGTCACGCACGCGCAAGCAAACATGAACGCATCTCACTGGGTGACCGCGAAAACTCACCGCGAGCGAATTGAGCTTCATGCCGGCAGTCGCATCAAGGCGATCTTAGCCGTGAAAGCAAAGGGAGGGTGGACTCTGCTCCCACCACAGATGGCTTTCAAGATACAGCCGCGTGGGCGGGCGCTCGCGGCGCAGAACACGACGCTTCCTCCCCACCCTTACCCCGGAGCCCTCCGGCCCGGCGAGAGAGCGCGGCAGCAATAAAGCGCAGCCCTCCACCTGCCCACCCTCAATCCGCAGACTTCTGGCACGGCGGGAGCGCGCGGTAGAGCACTGCACGGGCCGATTTTTTGAGCCCGGGCCCGGCCTGGGCCCGTTTTTACGTTGGGCTGCCCGCCCGAGCCCGACCAAAAGGTTTATGGCGAGAGCCGGGCCCGGCCCGGGCCCGGAAATAATCTACGTTACGCGCCCGGCCCGGCCCGCCACCCCTTTATCTTAGGCCTGAGCCCGGCCCAAGCCCGCCTCGAAACCGGCCCGAACCCGGCCCGAGACCGAAAAAGACGTTTTTCAGAGTCGAGACGCGCGATGATAAGTCGCTGCACGTTACATGCACACCACCAGAAAGTCCGAGCCCGGCCCAGGCCCGCGTCAAAAAACCCGAGCCCTGCCGGGGCCCGGATCAAAAAGCACATGCCGTGCCTGAGCCCGGCCTGAGTCCGTGAAAAAACTGCTCTACCCGGCCCGGCCCGGTCCACGGGGCGAGCCGGGCTCGGGTTTTTGGGTAAGCCCGAGCCCGTGCAGTGCCTTAGCGCGCGGCCGCAGTAAAGCGCGAGTCTCCACCTCCCTACCTTTCCTCCGGAGCGTTATGCGCGACGGGAAGCCTGTTCGCTTCTTTCCCGCCTCCCGCCCTCGTGTGCGTGAGCCGCGACTGCCGGTTCACCATGGCATGCATTCGCTCGCACATACAGAATACGGCACGCGGAGACAATTTTATCGTTACCCGGTTCCTACGAAGGGACCGGGTAAAGCTGGCGAACGAACTCTCCTTAGGCTCTTTACAAACACCCTGCTGTGCCCGGCGGTTCTCAAGCACTTTAATCCTTCTTTTGACGGCCGCTGTGCATTCTGTGGGGAGGGGGCCAACACCTTCCACATGGTTTGGGCATGCCGGCAAAATCTTTCTCTCCCCCCCCCCCCCATCACCCCTTCCCCTACACCAGAGGACTGAGAGGCGGCCCTGCTCGGCTGCCAGGAACTGTCGGCCCAACAAGACCTAGTTCTGCGGACCTGGGCAGCGGTCAAGACAAACGAGGTCCCGGAATGAGGGACTCCGCCCAGTATTGCAAGGGGCACGACCCACTAGACGCCTCTCCCCCAGCACCTCTCTGTATATATAGCCCAACAAATGATTATCACCACCACCACCCGTGGACTTTACACGGAACCTCACGGCGACGATGACGGCGACGACGACGGCAGAAATTCGCCTAAAGTGTACATATAATTGCTATCGCAATAGTAAACATCGTTACAATTTCTTTTCCAAGTGATCTGCTAAACATTTCACAGTTTAAATATTCTTAAGCTGTATTATGTTGCCTATGCCAACATTGTATATTTAATTTGTGGGTTCTCGATTTTTCTAGGTATTGAGAAAAAAATTCTAACTTTGCCATTATACTCGCTTTCCCTCTTGCCAGAAGGTATAGAAGTGTTCGAATATTTCTAAAATTGACAATTTCGGCAGTCACATCGCACCATTGGCTTGCCATACACACAATCTGAATCACTAGACCACACAAGACACCTTTGCAAAAAAAAAAAAAAAGTTTATTGGTGCTCTCTAGCTCAGCTGGACAAGAACAATAAATTCTCAGCAAAACGCGAGAAATGTTTTGCGAGTAAAAAAAGATTGTGTAGCTTGCACTGGAGGCGCAATGCTAAAGAGACAGCGGATCTGATGGGCACCTAGCTAGTCCTGGCTTTTGGGCTAGGATAAGCACTACCAAATCATCCCGAGCATTTTCCGGATTTTATTGATTATTGATCAAATATTTATTAGCTATTGATTGGCTATTGACTGGCTATCGCAAGTTATTGGCCACGTATTTGGGCTGGGCTAAGCACTACCAAGTCATCCCCAGCATGTCCCAGAATTTATTGATGATTTGTCGATTATGAATTAGCTATTAATTTGCGATCACTAGGCTATCGCAGGCACTGCACGGGGCGATTTCTTTAGCCCGGGCCCGGCCCGGGCCCGATTTTACGTTGTGCTGCCCGCCCGAGCCCGACCAAAAAGTTTATGGGGAGACCCGGGCTCGAAAATATTCTACGTTACCCGCCCGGCCCGGCCCGCAACCCCTTTACCTTAGGCCCGAGCCCCGCCCGAGACCGAAAAAGACATGAATTCAGAGTCGAGACGCGCGAGGACAACTCGCTGCACGTTACATGCACACCGCCAGAAAGTCCGAACGCGGCCCGGGCCCGCGTCAAAAAACCCGGGTCAAAAAGCACATGCTGTGCCCGAGCCTGGCCCGAGCCCGTGAAAAAACTGCCTCCTAACATGCCTCCTATTTCAGCCGAATATAAACTAGTCGAAATGAAATGTCAACCGATAAAGCTGGGGAAACTTTATGTGCGCGTTATATTTAACGCAATATTATAGGAAAAAAAAACGAATATTCAGAAATTCTCTGCAAAGCTCGTAATTGAGAAACTTAAAGCATGACTGCACGAAACGACGAACATGCTGCCATTTTCACCAAATTAGTATGCGGTACCACGTTCGGTTAACGGTGGACGATGGAAAATATTGAATATCGCACTTTCGAGTGCTTAAACAATTTAGCAATCCCCATAAACTACTCTCGCTGGTGAAACAGCTTGTTGTTTTCCTTGTGAAACTGAACTGGGAACTCTGTGTCACCTACAGTACTTTTAGAACGCTGGGCATACTTACTAAAGCTGATAAATACGCTCACAAATCTCTGCGAACGTTTGCATATTTGAATTCCAAAAATACTGCTTTAAATTGTACATCCAAAGCCTAAACTATGATTGTAGAATATTTAGTTCTTTCAGTGAACTAGACAACAATACTCCGCGTTTCGAACAACAACTCCTGTCAGGAAGAAACTGAGAATTCAGCAATGTTTTTCTAAGGGCCCACTTACCCGCAAACACCTAAATCTGTCAATATTTGTATATCCATAACATTCCTCCTTATCTCCAAATGCAAACTTGCTGCCATATTTATTTCTCGCAGTAAAGCGCGGGGGAACTCTCCATTAGTTTAGTATAACGCCTCTAAACATACAGAATACAGCTGCTTCATTTTATTCTTGTGATTTGGCCTCTAAGGAATCCACACACAAATATTTACTCACGTAACACCATTAGAGCTCCCGCTTTTGCTTTACATTTATAATGCTTGCATATTTTAGTTTCGCCACGACACCGCGAAACACGTATACAAAAATTACAAGCACTTTTAGTCACAGTAACCACTTAGCTTTATAAGGGAGATTTGAGTTTATGATTGCTTTGAAACCGTACGAAATTTCATTCTTCTGATTTAACCTCTAGGCAATCCACACACCCAAATATTTACCCGCACAGCACCCTTATAGTCCCCGCTTTTCTTTTAATTTACAATGAGTGCATACTTTCGTTTCCCCAGGACCGAGCAGAAGCACGTATGCAAAAATTACAAGCACTTTTAGTCACAGTAACCACTTCGCTGTATAAGTGGAGGCCAAACCATGGGTGCTTTCTAACCATACGAAACATTTCGAATCCTTACAGCGAGGAAAAACACAGTGACCATGGTGTAGCAGCTGCTTATCTGACAGGTGTTGTGAGGTCCCCTAAACATAAACTTCTAATGGCTGTGCGGCAGAGCTGCAGCAAAGAAATTGATATTAGTGAATCAGGCGGATCTTCGCGACAGTAAAGTTTCTCAGGCAACACATGATTTTTTGCCCGCCTCTCGGCAAGAACGGTCGTCTCGTAGAGTTGACCAAATAGGAAGTATTTCTCTGAACAACTGTACCTTGCGTATGAGTTTTGGTTCCTGAAGTTGCCTCTAGCGCAGTAAAAGGACACCACGGTACTGCAATGGACACAGAGATAAATATTAAAGATAATAAATAATAAAGCCTGAAGATATTGGATACTCACGAAGAAACATCGCATTAATGTAGCGACACAACTGTAATATATTATGGAGCAATTTTGTTGAAGATGTCAATTATACATGTTTTTTTATGTCGGCTTCCATACATTTTTTAGTGTTTTGATCCGCGAATCATCTACTCTAACTTGTAGTCTCTCGTGTACCCATGAAGTCGTTAATTATCGTATTTATGGTCGCACCTACACCTTCGCGGTAATGTTTCTACACAGCATACTGATGTGCTTACGTACACATCATGACCGGGATATTCCAGAACGACAACAACAAGAGAGCTGTTTTCCCCAAGAAGCATGATGGCAGTACGTAATTAACACTGCCTGTAGTCACCTCTCGTTACTGAGTATTCATAAGGCATGAACGTTTCTCTATTTTTCTACGAATTTTTTATATTATGAATAATTACCTCACATTAATTAACTCATCATAACTAATGTGTGCGTCCGGATTTCTTCGACAGCTTTACTAAGCCAGCGAAAACTTACCATTCTTGAAAAATTAAATGATTTCATGGTTATGCATTGGAAATAAACAAAACAAGATATGCGTGTAAAATTTTCAATAATTCCCCTTTGCGTTATAACACAAGCTCTAAATACTTGAAGAAAACAGCCACCACCGCACGGAAGTACTCGTCAGGAATTTCGGACCATTTTTTGAGGAGTGAATGCTCAGTGGTTAGCGCGCTGGAGTCCCAAATCCACATTGCTTCACGGGCTTGGGCTCGAATCCCTGCAGAGACGGTTGTGAAGAAGCTTTCTACTTCACACTGTACCAACGGCGAAAGCTGGGTATGAAGAAGTGGCCTGGCGATGACAAAAATCGTCATTGTGTATCGTAGGTGTTGACAGCTGTCGTCGTCAGCGCAATAGAATGAACAGACGGACGGGACGGATGGACAAAGCGAACGTAACTTCGAGCACTTAACTGCTGTCACTGTAAAAATGCAGATCAGCTGTGTTGATTGGAAAACGTGCAGGGAAGCATTAAACCGAGGATTAGAGTCGCGACCGGGATTTCCGAGCTCATCCCTACAACCGCTTATTGCCTCGAAGAAAGAACCCGTACCGTAAGCAAGCATTGTGATGTCTCCGCCAATGGCGAAATTTCGAAAGACTTGTCGCGATACGAAGGTGCGCAGAGTGAAATGCGTTACGGACTTCAACACATCCAAGACTTCCGAGTTTGTCAGCGGGCACAGAGGCACATCTACAGCTACTTGACCAAGATAAACAGACAGAGGTGGAGAAGCTTCTGTGCAACATTACACGTCCGAAATCCACTGGCCAATATCTGACGAGCAATCAAAGGAATCCCCAGAAAGCCCCATCAAGTTTACTTCACAGCTGTTCTCGCCTAATGTGGATAGGACGCTGAAGGACGTTGCCGATGAATACTGCAGGCGTCTATTTGGATGTGCAGTACTTCTACTACAGACTAGCAGTCGCCAACTTAGCGTTCCACATTTGGCTGCATCTGCCTTGGAGGCTTAGTTCTCTCTAGAGGAACTGACTGTTGCTATCGCCGAAGCTAACAAACGTTGATCTCTAGGACATCACGAAGTTAGTTTCAAAACTGTCGCTCTACCAGCTGGCAGCCGCTCTACCAGCTGCCCCGGAAAGGCGGTGGTCCCGAGTTCGAGTCCCGGACCAGGACAAATTTTTCTTCAACTGCGAGGCTTTCTTTCGAGGAACCCGGTTGGGTTTCCATTGTAGCAAATTGCTACATTTGGGTGGATGTCTTAATTTCCCTTTAATTACTTATCTCCACCTAGCGGATTACCGCTGAACTATACGTCATACACTTGCCTTTGCTTCGAGTTGTCGACAAATTCGACTTCGCCCTGCCATCTGCTAGCCGCCTGGTTAGCCCAGATGGTAGAGCGGCTGCCCCGGAAAGGCGGTGGTCCCGGGTTCGAGTCCCGGACCAGGACGAATTTTTCTTCAACTGCGAGGCTTTCTTTCGAGGAACCGGTTGGGTTTCCATTGTAGCAAATTGCTACATTTGGGTGGATGTCTTAATTTTCCTTTAGAAACTGATAGAGAAAATTATCAACAAAAGACGCCATCCGATCGCCCGAAAACTGCCTTCGTAACTCTCGATGGGCTGTACGAATTCAATGTCATGCCCTTCGGTCTATGTAATGCCCCAGCCACATTAGAAAGGATGATGGACAGTGTTTTGCGTGGGTTAAAGTGGAAGACATGCCTGTGCTACCTGGATGACGTCGTTGTTTTCTCCCCTGATTTCGATACCAGCCTCCATCGTCTTTGAGAATGTGTTTGACGCGCGAAGGACTTCAGCTTAACATCAAGAAGTGCCGATTCGGGGCTCACAAACTCAATATCCTGGGCCACGTAGTCTCGATGGACGGCATCCTTCCCGATTCGCAGAAACTTCGTGCTGTTGCTGAATTCTCGAAGACTACCACCGTGAAAGCGCTTCGCAGCTTCCTTGGGCTGTGTTCATACTTTCGCCGCTTTGTGAAGAACTTCGCTTCTATAATAGCACCACTAACGAAGCTGCTCACCGGCGATAGCTCTCTGTCTGGTTGGTCGACGGCATGTGATGACCCGCCGTGGTTGCTCAGTGGCTATGGTGTTGGGCTGCTGAGCACGAGGTCGCGGGATCGAATCCCGGCCACGGCGGCCGCATTTCGATGGGGGCGAAATGCGAAAACGCCCGTGTACTTAGATTTAGGCGCACGTTAAAGAACCCCAGGTGGTCTAAATTTCCGGAGTCCCCCACTACGGCGTGCCTCATAATCAGAACTGGTTTTGGCACGTAAAACCCCATAATTTAATTTTTTTTGACGGCATGTGATGAGGCTTTCGCAACATTACGTCATCTCTCGACTTTACCACCCATTTTATGTCACTTCGACCCTACCGCTCCAACCGAGGTACACACGGATGGTAGTGGGATCGGACTTGGCGCTGTACTTGCCCAACGAAATCCGGGCTTCTCTAAGTGCGTAGTTGTATATGCTAGCCGTGCCCTCACGAAGGCCGAGTGCAAGTACTCGGTTACCGAAAAGAAATGTTTGGCCATTGTTTGGGCGTTGCAGAAATTTCGCCCTTACTTGTACGGCCATTCATTTGATGTCGTCACCGATTACCATTCGCTCTGCTGGTTGGCTTTATTGAAGAATCCGTTGGGTCGACTTGGACGCTGGGCGCTACGTTTACAAGAATTTGATATTCGTGTTCTTTACCGCTCCGGACGCAAGCACGAAGACACCGACGCACTTTCCCGCTCCCCTTTGTCTTCTGACGTAGCGCCTGTTTCCTTTTCCGCAACTTCCTTCGCCAGCATCAATATCACTGACATGCATGGTATAAATTTTTTAACTGCGCTAACTCACACTGACAAGGACGAGGCAGACAAGACGTCAACCAACTAGCCCGACTTGGAGCTCTACATCACTGACATGCCTTCAGAACAGCGCAAGGATCCCTGGATCACATCCCTGATCGACGTTCTATCTGCGCCTGCGACGACCCCTGCCCCACGGCTCTCTCGTGCCCTTCGTCGCCAGGTAGCTCATTATGTGCTCCGGGGCGCAATGTTGTACCAGCCGCAACTATCAGCCAGATGGTCGAAAATGGCTTCTTGTTATACCTCGCCATTTACGCTCCGATCTGTGCACGCACTTCCACGCCGAAACACAAAACGCGCACGCTGGCGCTTTGAAAACCTATGATAGACTTCGCCAGCGATTCTACTGGCGGGAAATGTACACATACATCCGCAAGCACATTCGCTCCTGCATTGAGTGTCAACGCCGGAAAACAACTTGTCACACGCTTTGGCCATTACAACCTTTGCCGTGTCCAGCTGGCCCGTTTGATAGACTCGGCATAGACCTGTACGGGCCCCTTCCTTCCACCCCTGCCTACAATCGGTGAATTATTGTGGCCGTTGACCATCTCACTCATTATGCCGAAACCGCTGCTCTTCTAACAGCTTCAGCTCGTGATGTTGCCTTGTTCATCTTGCGCAGCTTCGTTCTTCGCCACGGCGCACTACGCCAGCGGCTGAGCGACCTAGGGCGTGTGTTTCTTTCGCAAGTCGTCCAAGAGCTTCTGAGTGCGTGTAATACTATTCATCCCACCACTACCAGCTATCAACCACAGACTAACGGCTTGACGGAGCGCTTTAACCGAACACTCGGTGATATGCTCTCCATGTACATAGCCTCCGACCATTCTAATTGGGACTTGGTGCTTCCTTTTGTGACATATGCCTACAACACAGCCACACAAGCCACCACTGGATTTTCCTCTTCCTTTCTCCTATACGGACGTGAGCCCTCTTCCACACTGGATACCATACTTCCGTACCGCCCGCATGCTTCCGAATACCACCCAGCCTCAGAACTCGCTCAATGTGCCGAAGAGTGCCGCCAACTAGCACGCTCATTTACATCCATGACACAAGGTCTCCAAAAAGAACGCTGTGACCCGGCTAAACCTGCCCCTACCTACCCAGTTGGCTCGTTCGTGTGGCTTTCAATTCCATGCCAGACCCCTGGTCTCTCCCGCAAGTTTGCAGCCAAATATCATGGTCCCTACTGGATCGTACAATGCCTGTCACCGGTGAACTACGTCGTCGAGCCTGTGACACCTCCCACCGACAGACGCTGCCGCGGTCGTGAAACAGTCCACGTGAGCCGCTTAAAGCCCTACTACGACCCTCTTGTGCTTGCAGCACCTTGAGTCGCCAGGATGGCTCTTCTTCGCCGCCGAGGGTCACGACCTATTGAGAAAAGACAACGACGTCCGGCAGTCCGGAGAGCGCGAGACAGCGACCGACGCTCTTGGGCCAAGGCTGTTGTTACGTAGCCGCCCCTGCTTGTAAACAAACCCCCTTACAACCCTCATAGGCCAACTAACACAATTACAACGGAGAGGTAGGAGGAACAGCTCACCTGTTCCGTCTTGCCAGGACAAAAGTCCTTAATTAGCCAGGTCAGACAGGCGGCAGAGGCCAGTGGAGCCCTGGACTGAGGGGCTCCAACCACCGCTCCGTAAAATGTGTTCCTGTCGAATAAAGTTTCTCTCTCTCTCTCTCTCTCTCGCTCTATATATATATATATATATATATATATATATATATATATATATATATATATATATATAAACGCATCGAAAGAGGAAAAGCACTAGCTTGACTATATTCAGCAGAAGCCAACCAAATCGTACGATATTTTGCGCCACGATCTTTCTTAATGTAAGGGTTACAATATCTGATTTCTTGACGCATGAGTATTCTGAAAGGGATATGTCCGTGGACCTTTATTGTGTATTTCTAAGCGTTTAGTTGCAAGTGCTGCAGGCTCCGCACTCTAAGTCACTATCGAACCAATTCGCCTACGCTACTTGTGATATTACATGAAATTCTGCTGCTATAATACACACGCCATAGAACCAATGGTGCTAAGAGCTCGAATTGGTGTCGCTTGGTTTGCGGCCGGCGCGTAGAAGGGATAGTTTATATCCTGAAAAATTGCTAGTAATGGCAGTTAAATTTTCCTTTATATAACGTTGTGTTCTATGTACTTGGTCGACTATCGCTTGGTATATCACATACGAGAGGGTCAGAGGTTACCGTTAAACAGACCTTTGTCCAAGAAATGGAAGCCTATATACACCGTATGAATCGTTCACCCCATTTTGAACGGTCGCAAATATTTCAAATATAAAAATTCATTTTCTTCTGAGCGACCACTCTTACAATTCTTTTTATTGCCCCAATAGGGTAATGCCATCGGCCCTTCAAAGTTTATGTGCACTGATGATGATTATGATCAAAACTCGCCAGCCCTTCGCCTGTCGAGAAAATGGGGGTAAGCGAAGCTTGTGGAAACACGACGCTGTCGCAGGCTTTCCACTTCGTTTGCCCTCAACTCAGGGTCGTCAGCTCTTCGCTGACGTTTCGCCTGCCCTTCGGAAGCCCTCACGCTAGAATCGGCACGTCGACGACGAGCCCTTTCCCGGGCGAGTTCGCGGCGCCGTTGCTCAAACGCAGCCTACTCCTATGCGGAACGCACCACGCGACGCCTTCCTATCCGGACACCGAAACTGATCTGAGACCAGGGAATCCCGGCAGAGCGCGCGCCAACCCCCTTTATTTCCCATTTCCCTCTCGGCGACACACCAAACCAGCGGAGCTGAAATGTACGGCCCCGGTTTGAGCCACACGTGATTTCTTTCTTTCCTTCTCTGTTTCTTTCGTCTTCCTTTCTTTCTTTCTTTCCTTCGTTCGTTCTCTCTTTGTTTCTTTCTTGTCTCTGGCTCATACCCGCATATCCAATGCGGGTATGCACCACATGTGATTTTATTATGGTTAATGATCACGTAACTGACGAGCATGTGATGTTTTATTGCGATAGCAATTCTATGGCCACTCCAAGCGCATTCCTGCCATCGTCCTCGTCGTCGTCGCCGCTGTCGTTGTCGCCGTGAGGTTCTGTATAAAGTCCAACGGCGATGAACTCGTTGCCACGCGCCATATGCTGCACGTGCAAGTGAAAAGCGCGCGAGGGACGCGCACGCGCGCTTTCATAGAGAGCGAACGCATGGCGGAGAGCAAACATGACGTCTCCGGTCGTGCGAAAGGCCATGGGGGGATTGGAGGGAGGGAGGGCAGGCGACGTTTAGCTGTGGCACTAAATGCGTATCTTGCGACTGGGTGCAAGGAGAACTGGCGACTCAATCTCCCACGCGAAGGGAGGAAAGCGGGAAGGCAGCGCGGGAGGGAGAATGCGCGGCTTCTACTCTGCCAGGAACTGCGTACTTTGCGCGGCTGAGGGCTGTCGCGCGCACCGTATCTTGAAAGCGATCTCCACACGGCTCTGACCTTTGTATGCGCTGTGCTTTCGCAGTTCAGTTTCCGTTGAAGCGACAGACCAAACGAACCTTCAGTCACTGCTCGGGCCGCGCTTGCACACGCCAGCGTTTTGACAGTGCTTGGTGATATATTCATGTTTGCTTGAGCGTGCTGACACCGTGCTTGTTAATTCAGTTAGTAAGAGAATGTGTCCAAGTTTAGGCAGCATATAAAACTACTATCCTGACTCCGTATACTCTACTAGTAATTGTGCTATCGCAATTGATGGTTTGCCTTTCGGGCGAGACTGCGACTTTTTGATGTCATGACCTGTCAGTTATGTCAGTCATACATTCGTACCCTTCCATGCCAATTTTGGTATATACCAAGTGAACGAGACGCGAGTTTGCTGCAGCTTTTCGATATGGTTTTAGCGGGAAACCACCACCACCGCCGACACTTATGAGGCAATACAAGCTTCGCTTGAACCACTTTACTGGTCTGAGCTACCAAAGCCTTCACCTGAGGTGGGTCCACCTCCGCCCAGCAGCGCTAGCTGGTTGATCATCAGGGCTCTAGCTCGACAGCTCGGCTTCCCACTGCTCATGTGTTGTTGTGCGCGTTAGCATTGTGTTGTCCGCACCCCCACACTACTACGCTATGTGGCGTGCGGCGTTGGGGACGTCGCAGAACTTGCAAGTGTTTGAATGCAGCGTGGGCAAGATCTTGTGAAGTAACGTGCCGTGTGCCTAGAAATTTGTTTGTAGTCTTCTGAAAGTTATCGCTTCTTGTTTGTTGAATCCAGGGTGTGGCGGGGCCCAGGTTCTTATTTTAGTGCCGCAGAATATGAGCGTATTTCTTGCAAACGCCATTTGTTCTCCGTGGTTCATCCTGTAGGGAGGTTTGACGAGTATGATCTCGGGCCGCGGCTTCTGCCATCGCATTCTGTGCCAGGGATTCCTACTCGGCTCGTCTTCTTCCCTTGTAAGTACGTCATCACCGCATCCACCGCACCCCTTCCGTATGAGCTGTGCTAAATGCGTCGATTAGCGCGACCTTGCGAGACCAGTTACAAGCTTCTGCTAGTAAATGTTTGGGCTTATGCTCTGAAGAGAGCGACACTGGCTTTTATATATGAAATAAACGCTTACAAACGCCATAATAACAGTTCGTCTTTTTTGGAGCGTCGAAAGCACTTCATGCATAAGGATTGACCTACTGCTGAAACTGTATGGGGCACATGCTAAGCTTCGTACTTCACGAATGGTCGTGATAGCTTGGTTTTCCTTACCTTCAACTTTTGCCGCATTCAGGAGTGGCGCGACGTCCATTCCTTCCTCCTTTGACATCTTCATATAAACACGGTACGCAGTGCAATGAAGTTTGCTAGGAGAATGTAACAGGTGAAACCATTAGCCGCGAGAAACTTAGGAAACCGCAAAAGCTTAAAGTAAGTTGTTAAAAGCAACCACGTAAACGGGTAAGGGAAAAATGACAATATGGACATTTTACGAAAACTTTTCCCGACTAACAGCTATCTACGACTCTCCTGGCCGATTTAGATGCTTTATCCAAAAATATGTACAAACGTAACACAATCCAAAATAATTCACTGCAGGCCCACGAATATTTTCACTCGTGAAAGCTAGGTAATGAAAAGAACTGACGTTTATATTCGTCAAACTTGCAGATACGGCTTTATTTACTCTGTAAAACAGCCTGGAGCACACATTTCCAACTCTCAGTTGAGAACCTAAGAAGTCAGTACTTTGTACTTACCGATAGCAGTTTCTCTGGGACGACAATACGAAACAATAAATACCTTTTAGAAATTTTACATTTGAAGCAATTTTTTGTCCATTCAGCCAAGGTCAAACGCGAGGCCATCCAAGGTCAAAGAGATTGGCGCTGATGCACGAGCTCCCCCAAGCGCCAACTCGCTCGCCGCTATTGGCTCGGCCCCAACTTGCTGCACGGACATGCGCGTGCTCAACCACACGTCAGCTCACACCGCACTACTGGCTTAGCGGCCGCTCTTCTTCCTCCATTCGCCATTATGGGCGGTACACCTGGACGTGACTCGGTTGCGCTAGCTGCACTGGGTTGGCCTTAGCCCTCTACTTGCATATACAAGAATTCGCCCTCGAAAGTATCAAGCGGAAGGGAAGCGGAATAGTACAAAAGCTTTGCAGAGACTACAAAGATATGCGATGCGCACTGAAGCAGCGAGGCTGGAAGCGAAGCGACGGGGCGACGAGGTACGCGCGGTTGTGGAGGGCGAGCAATCAGAGAAAGCGACGTGCGGCCGTATAACACCAGCACGTGAAAACGAATGGCTGTTGAACAGGCCACCGAGACCAAGCGGCGCCGTTTGGACGACCGCCACTTGCGAGACGCAGACACGTACTTTCAAAAGCACTTTGTCAGATACGAATTTGGTTTGGTGTCTACATTCTTCGGCCGCCTCTGGTTCCAATTGTACGTAGTCAGGTTGTCGCGGCCGGCGCATGGGGCGATCCTCGAATGAGTGTTTTCCCGGGAACACATGAGTTCGTTCTGGTTTCGCACCATGTGCAGCAAAGAAATGCTTTGCAATGACTTGCGTGATCACCGTGGATGGTTTCGGCTGGAATAGTTTTTTATTGCGATGCAATAATACCCATGCTAGAGGCAAAAAAATTTCCCCACCGGCAGGCGCCACCGCTTTGGTGGTGCTGCTCCACGGTACATACGCGGCTCCCGTGTGGAAGGGGAGTGTGCCTCTAGCGACCCGCAGTGTTTGGATTCAACGACGAAGCGAAGTCGCCGAAACGTCAACTCTACGCTCAATCAGCTCCATGGCGAAGTCAGGAACGCGTACTGGCATGAGCGTTGTTCCCACGCCAGTATAAGCCACTGGGGTTACTGCTGAGCTGCTCTGTATATCAACTGCTTTGACCGGACGGGCAGTACACGTCAAGCTAACGTTATCCCATATTTCACTCGGTGCTGTCTAATGCCGATGGTTTCCCGTTGGTCTCATCTCGCAGAATCAAGCGTCATTTCCTTCTCTTGATCACTCTCTCTCTCTCATCTCGACCGCAATCTTGGTGCGACGCCTGCAACGCCACTGACGATGATCCTCCTTACGACAACGTTGAGAGACTGATAGTAGCTGCAGAGACGCTGTTCCTGTATATCCGACAAAATGTTGCTCGGCGTGCTGCGTCATGCCGACATGTCACACCCACGTATAGTTAACACACCGTACAAGGAGTCCAAGCGAAACGCTAAACTTCACTTTCTTTCGCAATGCTTCCCCCGTAGGGCGAAACTGGCAAACTTATCTCAAAATGTGTGCTCACCAATATGTGTCATGACGGCTCGGCTTTGACGATAATCGCAGTCACCTTGAACTAGTACAGGTAAGAGTTCAGATTTCAAGGATTTAGTGAGAACATTTCTATTGCTAAAAATGAAGCCCCTTCAATGCAAAAGTTATGCGATTGGGGGTGAACGGTGATCGTTAGCTCATGAGTGGTTTATCAAGAAGGAATGTTTGATGAAGGTCAGGGTAATGTATAATTGTTTGTGCTCACAGAGGCCATTGGAGTCAAATGGGACGTTCGGGGTGTCGATCACACATAGAACACATAATAACAGTGATAACAGAGGAAAGAAGCAGTATTTCCGGAGGCAGTGAAAATGCCTTCTGGTGCAAGCAGGAGCGCTGAATATTTACATATAGTTTCAATAACCAGCGCGGCTACCTCCCGAATGGTGTGATTCACCTTCTGTAATGATAGATTCCAGTTAGCATCTGTACAGATCAGTGTATTCACTGGAGCAAAATTCATAATGTGCTAATTTAATATCATACAGCTCTCAATGTTCTTTTTTCTCCCAAAAAGGAGCCGTGTGTACTCATTTTCTGCAGCCTCGCTACTGCGAAACGTCAACGCTGATTTATGTAATGATGCCTAGGTTTGTGTGAGTTCAACCCGTACCGGAAACGTTTGTTTCTGTAACCCAAAGGCCTCTGCGACAAACTTATTTCTGTATCATGCCTGTTTTTCGAAGTAACGAGAACTTCTGAACGAAAAAACAATAAAAACAAAGCAAGAGTGAGCGTGATGAAGTTTCCCAAAGTGTTATTATGGTAGCTGCTCAATTACTGTTGACCACGCTAGGTGTCAAGTGCGACCACATAGAACCGTGCTACACACTTAGTTTGAGTAATGGCAACAAAACCCGACCAGTCATACCTAAATTGAGATTTTAAGTAACACTAGCAAGCCCAAAGGGATTAAGGTTTTCATAAACGAGGGCTTGAGTGCCCGTGTAAGCAAATAATAAAATTTTGGAAATTATGTGCCAATATCCGGAACGGCGCTAAGATGGCTCTATTTTAGTTCGACACATTGCTAGTGGATAACCTGTGCTAGACGTTAAGTAATGCTGGGGATGCCGCTGTCAGCACTTCTGTTGCTCGCACCAACAGACAGGCGCCTTGACTTTTACCTGAATCGAAGAACAACTGTCGCTACTAAATGTTAATGCGTCCAGCAGAATAAATAAACTGATTTTTTTATTGCCTTGTGGCGTTTTACAACCCTATCACAATATGTATGACAGATATGGATGAACAAATTAATTCTTGATGTCGAGTTCCCTCTGTCATGCTACACCGTCTTACGCAAAAATAGAAGCACTTGTAGACGAGGTGGTGCAGCTTTGTTTATTAGAAATCGTCTTGAATTCACTATACTACAGAATTTCTCACTTTGGAATGAGCCTGGTGTAAGATTAGGCTTTACAGTTCTGTTGCTGCTCTCGGTGCCATTTACCGTGCGCCCAACAATTACACGGATGTCTTCAGTAAAACTAAAAATTACACTACTGAGCACAAACTCAACTTTTTCAAATTGATTATTTGCGGCGAACTTAAACAACCTGGGATAGACTGACCATTTTTGTCATCAACTGGTCTGGGCAAACCTTTCTGCGACTCGCTTATTAGCACATACTTTTTTTTTTGCTTTTGCCCAAAGCGTGACACAAACCGTGTTGACGCAAACGGTAACTCATGAGTTCATGAGGTCTACTTCTAGTCTTGGTCTTGTTGTGCTCTAAAACCTTCAAAGAAACCAATAGCACACCTAACCGGTTAAGTTCCTATACTGGACCTTATATTTAACCACGCACAACTGTCATATAATGGCTGTAGTTGGAGTGTCGTTGA